>NW_027526203.1:194681283-194888688 GCF_048455015.1 Haemaphysalis longicornis | reverse complement strand
GACATCAAATCTTGGTAGCGCGTGACAGTCCCTTTAGAACGTGTTTTGTTGGTTTATTGAGCTTCAAATCTCAGTTAAGTGTTCCATTTTCGCGGAGTAGACGATGTGTTTCATTACCTTTCATGCTACTGACATCATATTAATTGATCTATACTTTTCAACTACCTTTTTCAGTGACGTACAAAAACTCGAAGGATAATAAGCAATTTTTCAGCCAGCTGGTAACGCACCTGTTAACAGGTATTATTTACTGAGTTTGTGCGAAAAATTCTTCCGCCAACGGCTCAGCATACGCGGGGTAATCTTATCCAGGACAATTCCTCCGGTTACGTCTAATTTGTTTAGTAGCGTTTCGAATTTTGATACTAATTACGCTAAGCTCAGTTGGGTCCTAGGGGGATATGCTGCTCACATAGAATGAGGTATAAAGTCATGTGTAATTAAATTTGTCTAATTTGGGTTTTGTGTAATTATTTAAAAGTAATTATTTAAGCAATTTACGTTGTTGGTGTCATCCGAATTAGTTTGATTGTTATGTGCAATTTAATTTGTAATGTCAACTCCGCTCTCATACGCGGAGTAGCGCTTCTTTTGTGGGTAGACGCGCGTGTGTGTTCGTGTTCAGCTATGGGATTTGAATCCGGGTCTGCACAATAGCAGCCGAATGCGGTACCGCTGCGATATCTCCGCATGTTACCAGCGGTAGAAGAATAGTTCTTGCCGGCTTTCGTTCCTTCGTGGCACATCCCCACTTTCGGTATTGCTCGAGAATGAGGAGCTTCGAGGGGCAATGTGCCCGCTCCACAAAATTCACAAAACAATGAATTGGACACCTAAGCGTTGTAGAATAGTGCGAGCCGCCTGACACCTGAACGTGATGGCATGTGAGCACAACAGGTACACACCAGCTGCATAGAACCCCGCATTCTAGGGAAGCTGTAGCGCCTCCAAGTCTGCTTGCTGACGTAATTCGCGCGGTTAGACGAAGAAACGCTAGCGGTAGAAAGGGACGCAAAACACAGTGTAGCAGGGGAAAAAACGCGGTCGAAGGAATTCGCGGCTAAAGATAAAGAAATTCATGCGAGGTAGAAAACACAAATACGATTTAGCAGTGAAGAAGCTGTTAGTAAGCATCGCCTTCAAAGCACGTAAGCAGACATAAGTGCTCCGAGGAATTTTTGGAACATGGGCGCTATAAAGAGTTTCGCAACTCACTGTAATTAGTTACTCTGGCTGGAATTGGTTACAGGAAAATTGGAGTTGTAAAGTTGTGTGTAATTGGTTGCTATGCCTATTTATTCCCTTCTGACGAACTCTGTTATTGGTTCACAGGCGCAACCGGAGGATCACTTCCAGCGCAAGCCACGAGCGCGAGCCTGCCTGGCGCGGTCAGCACCAGCGATGAGTTACCCACGCCGACAACGAACCCGCGCAGTGTGCGCGCGGCTCCCCAGGGCGCGTCACCTGGCCCCGGGGGCAAGCCTTCATCGGGAGGCAAGGTTCATGACGAGCCGTTCGGTTGCACACGACACGAGATGTACGTGGACTTCGAGCAGATCGGCTGGTCCAGCTGGATCATCTCGCCCAAAGGTTACAACGCGTACCACTGCAAAGGCCAGTGCTACTTCCCACTGGGCCAGAACCAGTGGCCGACCAACCACGCCACCGTGCAGAGCATCGTGAACGAGCTGAGCCTCACGGCCGGCGTGGGCGCGCCCTGCTGCGTGCCCAACAAGCTCTACTCGATCAGCCTCCTGTACTTCGACGAGAACGAGAACGTAGTGCTGAAGCAGTACGACGACATGGTGGCCGCTAGCTGCGGATGCCACTGAACGCACGCTCGACCCACGCACATGCACGGACAGGGCCATCGCAGCCGGTGTTAAGAACACCCAATCCTTTTTCCGACCCTGACTTTGAGACATGCTAAGCGCTGATGAATGGACTGAAAACAGGCTGTTTCAGCGCTTGACCGTGAGAAGGTTCGTTAATTTGGCAGTCTCTTCTTTCGGTTTTTACACCAGACAGGTAGCTCGTGCGTGTTAAGTGATGCGAGCCCCAGTGAACGTTTCTGGATACCCTTCTGTCCTTGTGTGTGACTCAACCCCTGCGTGATTTTGTGTCATCAAGTGTGTGCACGACGTGAGCTGGACGTTTGTTTCAATCTTTGTGCCGGACGGACAGCCCCTTACAAGTCTGATGTTCTGTGTGTCTTCTAGAAAACTGATCTGGGTGACGACTCTATAGTCGCCGTACTCCTCAACCGGCATGGACGTGCGAGTTCCTTTTTCGCTGTTTGGTTCTAGGGCGCTTGGAACAAGTCGTATCCCGATCAGGAATGTCGTCACATTTGTGGCGGTCTGCGTGCAGTCGGTGTAGCAAAGGCCCGATATTTGAGCTGACTTTTTCGGTGGTTTGCTTCACTGAAAAAAAAAAAAAAAAAAAGCCAGGCTGTGATGCGTTTAGACACTGTTCGCGTTGCTTTCGTTAACACCGCTTTGTCCGTGTGCAGCGGTGTCGAGCTGTGGTAGTTGCATTTCAAAAATCAACTACTAACGGCTGAACCCTTGCATCCTTGCACTGATAGGCAGTGTCAAGAGAAGTTGGTCGACCAGGAAAAAGGCGTGAATAGCATGATTATCATTGAGGCCCTTAGTGAGTGAGCCCTTAACGCGAAGTCTTTGTGCGGTTGTGACGACAAATGTTTGAGCACTTGCAGGTTGCCTGTCTAGCTTGGTTTTGCGCAGGTTAACTGCACCAGCCTGAGATATCTGCAAAGTAAAGACGAATACTTACTGTTTTTAGACGTTCTTATATACGAAAGTGTCGGATAATTATTGGCGCTGTTGCGCTACGCTATGCAGCTAAGAGGGCATCTCGACACTTTACAGTGTTTCTTATTTAATGGTATGTGTTTTAAATAGTTACGTATCCTCCCCTCTTGCGCAAGTCGGAAAGCACCGATATTCGAAAACAAAGTTCATATAGATCCTCGAATAACTCGCTATAGTGTTCGTAAGTTACTTAATTTAAATGATCGCCATGTAGAGAAACCTGGTTCTTAAACTCGGGTTAAGAGTGGCTGTCAACCCGCGTTACACGTCCAAGACAAGTTTTGCGGACGCGTCTCTTCCAGAGCAAGGTTCGCCAAAATCTTTTTCCTTCTGTAGAACAGCGACTCGTCATTTTGTGTCCGCATTGCGTCGCCTTAATTACCGGCACCTGTGTGACTCTTATGACCGGCGCTACCAGTAAATGAGGACTAGTAGAGTCAGTCCGCTGGATGCCAAGGTACGAACATTGATTCTTTGCTGCATGCTTCGGCTGTCATCAAGTTTCCCGTCGGTGTTCGAGACGGGGCTTCATGTCGGCTTTGCCATCATGTTCTTGCATCTCCTGCGGTTCGTGTCTGGTTTTGCAGTAGGGTACTTAAATATTTTATGGGCGTCCAGGGTACCCTACCAAACAAATGGAAAATCCGGAAATTGGCGTTAGATAAAAGAAAAAAATATGTAATGCTTAGTTTCCTATCACTGTTTTGACGCCATTATGGTTTTCGTGGTAACCAGCTTTCATCCGGGTAGAAATATCGCTAACGTTTGCGGAACCTATTTTGGCATTTTAAGGAGAAAGTGGAGAACCACACACAAGTAGTAGTGCTTATACACCCACTTCCCAGAGTGAAAATGTGTTCACGTTTGTTCACGTGTCAAGCAGTGTGCAAAAAAACAAAAAAGAAATCCTTTTATTTCTACTGCCCTGAGGGATACTGTGCTCCCTGAATGTCGTTTATTTTTCCCTGACCCATCGAACAGGACTTGTACTGCAGTGGGTTTTGTGCCATAAAGCTGTTAACAAACTCACTTTTGTATACATGTATAAACGAAGAAATATTCTTTTTTTTTTGCTCCAGTGGCGGAAAGCACTTACGATAGCATGAAAGCTAGTGAACATCGCTTGACCTGATGTACCTGCCTCTGGAGAGGTGCCACGAGTCACCGATTGCGCGTGTGATGTTGAGTTCGAAATACGAGTCGTGGAAGCAAGCTGAGGCGGTTCAAGCTTCCTTCTCGGTTATACAGTGTTTAGTACATCATGAACGGGGCGATTTCATTTACTTTGTGGACATGGGATGAAGCCCGCTAAAACGCTCGGGCGGCACTCGTGTCTTAAGAATACAATAGATACGTCAACTTCACACTTTTTTTTTACCGCTTCAGAAGTGTACAGAGTTCGCTGAATATTTGTTGAAGAATTCAACAGCAGGAAGAGAAATTAGGTAACCTCGGCTTCTACTCTGGGGCTCACTGATGCTTTTTTAAGTCAGTTTTTTCTATGAACAGTTCTGGCGTGGAATCCAAACCTATCACTAGCAATGCCTCGGTTACAATGACAGACTAGAAGCAAAATCCTGTATACAATGCGTTTCTTGTGAATTGGTGAAGGAAGCGGTTACACGGCCTCCCGATTCTGCTGTATACGCTAAAGCTCCAACGCTTAACGGTAGGTTCGAACGAGGCATTTTCGTGACTTTCGATGCTCGTTTCTCAAATAACATACAAGCGGTGTACAAGTGTATATTCTGCCTTCAATATGACCCGTTAGCCTTTATAGCTCGGGCAGACTGGACATGGTTTAGTGCAGAATTCCGGCATGTCGACAGGCTCCAACTGAATACAGGGCCCAACTTTCTGAGAATATCGCGCGGTTTTTTCGTGGCACACAGAACTGATTGAGGAAGGTTTCAGCACCCTCTCGTTGCGTCATAATTCGTGGGGGTTCCACCATGCTGACCCCAAGGAGCCATGTTTGCCAAAATCTCGGGTCTTTCTACCCAAGAGGTCCAACGTGCGAGAGTTGCGCGAAGTTGTATTATTGCCTATACAGACGTATAGAAAAGCTTCTTCGACGAATGTCGCCGTAAGCTGAAGGTGGCCATGTAATTTTGTTGGGTACGGAACATGTTCCTGCATAGGGAGACAAGGGTTGTTCAACCTTAGGAGACACCTGAAAAATTCCAAAGTGCTTAATGGGGCTGTGAAGACAACAAAAACAGTTTTATTTAAGATATTTAGCATTTTATAGCTACCTCGAAGCTTGTCAGGCAGCAAAACGATGCTTTATTCACTGAGAAGTGTAACAACTGAAGCCAAAATTTCTAGTTTCCCGCTGCATCGGATCTTATGTGACGTAAGCAGTGATGTATTGTAGGTATGTACCGAAAACGGATAGTTAATAGACATCTTTAGCATAGCGTCTAGCGTACGCTAACGCTACGGCGGCGGGTGCCGAGACCCGACTGGGCAGGGGCGCATTCGTTCCGCGGGTACGGGCGCCCATGCCTCACCGAACCCGCGCATTCGTTCCGGTGAGAGGCGACCTCCTCGCCGTCCCTGCGCGCGCATGCGCAGTCGCGTCCCGGAAACCCGCCGCCGTAGCGTTAGTTTACGCTAGCCGCTATGCTAAAAACTCCCTAATAGCTTGACTTCACGGGGCATCCAGACGTTGCAATTCAACAGGACCCGGAACTCAGCTTTCCTTCGGGCAAGAACTTTTTTAAGCCGGAGGGCATGCGATAATGCGCTGGGTCGCCACCGGCCTTGCTAAATGGTGCAGCGATGCCTCTCGGCGACGGTTGTAGCTCAGCTTACTTCTACTTCTGGTCGGACCTGTGCATCCCGCATCTCGTTACGGTGCATAAAAATCGTTTCATAAACATTGGGTATTGCTCGACAAATAGGGTAACGTAAGGGGCAGTGTCGCTTATGCCAGTCGGCTGGTGTAGTGCCAGACATGCCGAGTCCGAAAAATTCGCTTCACCACGGATGTGTTTCGCACGTAGGCCGGTGGTAGTTCCGTATACGGGGTGGGTTTACGTCTTCGTTTAGAACTTCTATTGTTTGCCCACCATTCTTACGGAAATAAAAAGAACATGCACTCAACTTTAAGCAAAAATATTTCGTCTTGCAAGCTTACAATCCCTGTTTTATTTGCATTTTATTTTGTCGGCTCAGCCAGTCGCAGAGTCGGCTGTATTGCACCGTAACTATAGTGGGGGAAAGTAGCTGGGGATTACCGCGCGTAGTCTCCTTTTTCGTCATTTTGTAGGTTATTTGAGTGAAGTTTAGGTTAAAAGTCTTATCAGTTATGTTTTAAAGAGACGATCTTTCGAATGCAGCACAACGTATTTTGGCCTCATGGCCCCTTTTATACTTTGAGTCGATGGATGGAATTTTGCACTGTGCACGACACGCAACGAGCAAAGAAAGCTTATTATATTCCCTTGTAGGCAACATTGGCTCAAAGCCACGACAGTGAATGAAGAAGCGTGGCAGTAAAGCGCTTTTTTCCCATTGCCACCCCCCAGGCGCCGTACGGGTGTCATGATGGTCGTAATGGGCTGTTGACGGGAACTGCAAATGGTCACCTTAACTCTTGCTTCCTCTGTTGCGAGGCTGACTTCTCTCTATCACTAAAGTTCTCTCTATCTCTTTCTCCCTCTCGCTTTCTTTAAGTTTTAATGCAGAAGCTGGGAAGAAATATTTTATTTTCTGACAATACAGAGCGTTAGTCCACCCAGCGCTTGCTTGACTACCTTCTTAAAACAAAAATCTTGTTCAGCTTAGCCCCAGGACAACCAAGTACGGCTGCGTGCATAACTGAAGGTTTTTTTTTTATTTATTTACCGCGCACTAGTGGCGGGATCGCACGAAATTTTTAATCTTCTATGGACAGTGGTGACATCACTTTGTATTTCCGGGCGCTCAAAATGCCGGAAGAACTGATAGAAAAGCGCTACGTCATTCGGCGCTGATAGTGTGTGTAAAAAGTGTTCTTAGTGCTTACTGTCAAGCCTTCTGAAGCGCTGTAATATATATGTCCCTGCGCGTCTTTGGTTAAACCTGTACATGGGAATGCATGTACTTCCAACCTCCATTGGTCTACTTTGGCTTCTTGCCTCTCATCTTACATGGGAGTCGAAATACTGTCATACGGACGGACTTAAGGTACTGAACCGTTAATTTACTCGAAGATACTGTTCTGAACAGCCTCCCAGTATGCTTCTATAGATCCATGAGAGCGAAACAGCGTGTCAACGTATGCTAAGAATTAATGTTGTTTGCTAACAAAAGCTGCACACAAAGGGAATTGCTGCATGTTTTAACAAAAGGAATTGCTGCAGTATGAGTCTACATCGTTCTACAGGCCGTTAAAGAACACTGTTGTCTGATGCACATCCCCTTTATTTCCCTCGAACGGTTCTGTGCCTGCAAACTGGAGTTGTTTTTTTTTTGTTTTTTTTTTTACGGTCAGTCTTTCCTGAGTGCGGGTCCTGCCATCAGTGACAAGATGTGACAAGTTGTTTGATCGGGCTTTTGGAAATGCTTTCCTATTAGAAATGCAATATGCATGATACCCTTTAGCAACAGTAATGCTGCACCTACGCCCCGGTTAGCAGCACTCTGTTAACCACGTGTAAGTTATTCGAATGGCAAAGGTTGGCAATGTGAGGTACGCCCACCAACTTCAGCTCTGAAAGAGTACGTTTTGCATACAGATTATGATCACTACAATCTGGAAAGTTCCAGCCAGAGGTCAGGCCAGTTGCTAAGTGTAAGGTTCTTGAAATAAATCTTTGGCACTCTAACACTGACCCCTTTGTAGACGGCAAGTGTGCATTGCTTTTGCGTCCTCTCAGAATTTTGAATTGCCAATCTTACTGGTTGACGTAGTGTACAGATAGCATGGCTTACGTGTACCGTGGCATCTCTGTACGCGATGTGCGGTTCTTCCTTCACCTCTCAAGCACACGAAGACTCCGGTTTCTCCTGGAGATTGTGTATATTTCTATATAGCTGTCTAGAAACGTAGCGCCCACTGCAAAACGCTTGCCCAGTGCGACTTCTGCCTTCCATATTTGTGTGTGAGCGATCATTGAACATTTCGACTTCCTGCATGCACGTTCCCAAATCGACTCTGAGATCCAAATAAAGACCAACAAACATTCAGTGCTCGCTTGGTTTATCTTTTCTTGCATCGTATGCCGGCTTGTGGCTCTTTATTTGAGCTTGAATTTGTGCGTATACCTGCGTGTGTGCTTTGCTGCTTTTGCGCCACCTGTGTTTGGCATCCCTAGAGCCACTAACCTGCGCAATGTGGTTACTTTTACTTAGGTGGCCGGCACAACCAAAATACCGGGGCATCTAGAAAAAAGTGGCGTGTGTAATAATTGGTGTTTCTCTCGCTAACCTTAGTAAGGACTCCCTGAAACTTTGAGGAATCTTCCGGATGCAGCCGCCTTACGCCAATCTAGATGACTAGCACGCACAATTGAAACGCGGCCGTGCTGGCGTGTGGAGTCGATTCGCTGATGGTTTGTCCGGGCACACCAGCACTGCTAGCTAGCGCATTACATTGCCCAATATACGCTCGCCTGGACACTTTCCTGCATTATCTGAAAGCTGGCTGACCAAAGGGGGAATCTGAGGCACTCAGTATACATATTTTGTCTTGCTTAGGCAAAGCTTGCAACGACCTGAACGGATCTCAACATGTTGGGACATAACAATCATACTAGGAATCGAAACTCGCGACATCAACATGTAAGTGTAAAATGCGCGGAAAAGGAAGCCCTCAGACAGTTATAGCTAGAGACCGGAACTTTAGGCACGAAAAATCCAGGTTTTAGGCGCCTATAATAGGCACTGAGATGTGCCATTTAGGCATATATAGGCACCAAATACTCCCGTTTAGGCATATATAGGCTCAATTCCTTTTTGCTTCAGAAGCATACCTGAGCACCAATCTTTGACTTGAAGTGAAACCGCGGACACATAATGTGCTGCGGGAAAGTAATTTTATTTTCTTCGGTACAATGAGCAGCAGAAGAACTGTTATTTTAAAATTTACGGGAAATTCACGGTTATTCAACACCAAAAGACAAGATTGAAAGCCATGAAAAGCCACACGAATCTCTATGATTTGCTGCTTGAAGTTGTACCCCCTTACCCCCTTTCAGTCGATAATTGTGCGGGAAAAACAACGCTCAACGTCCACTGAAGTTGGGGGAACGTTCTTGTACTTGGGGGCGCTTCATGATCTAATTCCATTTGGAATATCACAATGTTTGCTACTCAGAACATCCTGCAGTTATTTTACCACGTGGAATCCAGTGAAGTGAAGTGAAAGAGACTTTATTGATCACCGGGAACAGACGTAATATCTCCACTGCGCCTGGACGTGGCCACTCGTCGATTCTGGAGGCATTCTAGTAAGCAACATTTTCGCTACTCACTGTGGTGGTGGACACCCTTGTCCCCGAAGGGAGGGCGTCGGCCCGCAGCTTTCTCTCCGGCGCTGCCGCTCGAGAGCCGTTAGGACCTGCTGGACGGCTGAGAGTTGAAGGAATCCAGAAATGTTATGTCAGGCAGATTTAATCAACCGGTCCTTCGGGGATGGTGGCGGATCTCTCCTGGACCTCCCAGATGAACTCAGCCTTCTTAGACAGAGTGGCGCCAAATCTCTCAGCTGCTGAAATTCTTTCTGCTAAGAATGCGAAATAAGGACACGAATGCGCCCTGTCACAGTGAAGTGTAGGGTGGGGAAAATACTTTGGACTGCGACGCATTTGTCCATTGCAAAGCTGTTGATAAAACCGGAGTGTTTATGGTATAGTTTTCCGCCCTTAGCCGAGTTGCTTAAGGGGTAACGACGGGCTCTGGTTGAAGGAGGCACAACCGGTAACTGCTGCCTGAAGACACAACTGGGCTTCGAAGAAAGATTCCGAGTGGCTGTCGAACGCGAGCTCACTTGGGCGCACGGAGGCTGCGAGGGGCCCTAGCCGGACTTCTCTCCGTTCCGTCTGATTTACGAGGTACACGTTCTGGCCAAGACTGGCTTATTCAGATGGATTCGTTGACGGAGCAGAATGAGCTCCTCGGCTCTTCATAACACAGATGAATCCCATGGATAGTGCAGGGAAGTGCAATACTTCTGCAGAAATTACTGAGCTTTTCTGTTCTGCAGAAGCGGATGACTTGTGAATCTGCAGGAATAACACCGTTCACTAACTATGCGCTATATGCTGATTATCAACATTCTACAGCATGCAAGATTCTTTGGAAATAATTCCCTTAATGCAGGTGGCCAGATGCCCTTAAAGATTACCCGGCCGCGGCAGATGACGGGTGTCACGACTAGACTACTTGTAAAGTGCTGAGATCCCCATTCCTAAGCTCCGCTTCTTGTTCCTTCTTCGTGCTTCGCGTACTGCATCGTGCCAGCCGGCGGTGTACGTGTGATCGGCGGCTGACAGTGCACGAGTTCGTGGCATCACCTTAAAACTTTGGTGTCTCAGATGTGCACGTGGTTTCCCGCAGAAGGCGCCTTTGAGCTTGAGCGGCATGTACGGGGCTGTGCCGCGTTCATTTTTTGTTTGCTGTCTTTTTATTCCGTTAGCAATAGATATGGGACGGGGGCAGATGTTTTCCCTGTTGGTCCGTGGACACAGCACGTCAGAAGGATGCATAGAATGAAAGAGTTTGCGCGGACCGGGGTGACGTCGGTGAGCTTGGCTACGGTGTCGCTGCGCACGGGTTTCTGGCGGCTCGCCCGAGGTTGCGAGTTCGAGGTGGTGGCGGCTTGGGCACGGCTTGGGCTTCTCGGCGTGTTTGGCACGACGCGCGGATTTTTCTCGCAAACGGCGTGAAACAAACGCCCCGTTTGGGGGCTTCTGAAGCGAGAACAAAGCCTGCAGAACTTCGACTCAAAAAAATTCCCTCGCACTTCCCCGAGGGGGAGAGTGTGTAAGTGCGAATGCACGGTTGTTGATTGCGCGATTACGGTGGATATCGTGATCTAATGAGTAGTCGAGAGATCACACACACGCACACAACTACAAAGAAAGATATTTCACTCGTTATTGCTGGTACCGTTGCCCGGTCCGCCATCATCGTTATCGAGATGCAGGACCAGCGACCGCTCTCGACGACGGCGCGCGCTCGACTAATACCCTCCCGCGCCACGCGGCCGCTACACGAGCGCCCTCACGCGTCGGAATGCGGAGCGCCCGCTACGCGAGCGAGAGCTCTCCCGCCCGAAGTGGAGAGGAGGCGCCCAACACCCGCAGTCACTGAGCGGAGAGAGGAGGAGGAGAGTAGCGCCCGCCGTTACGGCGAGGGCTACACGAGCGCCCTCACGCGTCGGAATGCGGAGCGCCCGCTACGCGAACGAGAGCTCTCCCGCCCGAAGTGGAGAGGAGGTGCCCAACACCCGCAGTCACTGAGCGGAGAGAGGAGGAGGAGAGTAGCGCGCGCCCATCTCCCCCCGTTGCTAGGGAAGACGAGGAGCGCGCGCACCCGCAGCTGTTGCTATGCGGACGACGGCGGCGGACGATTCAGGCTCGCTTAAGAAGTGCATTCGCACTTAAAAATCCAAAAGAGGCATATATAACACAGAAAAAGCATTTTTAGGCGTCAAAAATCCAATATAGTCAAAATAGGCACGAAAAAGCTCATATAGTCAAAATAGGCACTATAGGCGCAATAAACTATTGCTTAAAATGCCCCCCTTACCTTAGTTCGCGCTTATATGTTAAATAGGATTGATACGGACTCAAGGAAAAAATAGGCATTTTGCCTTAAGTTCCGGTCTCTAGTTATAGCAAAGTGGAGAACCGGTCCACGCCACAGCCCATGAACGAAGGCGGCGAAACTGGTTGTGCGCACACGCGCGTGCGCCGACCCTGTACCGGGCGCCCTGTCAAGACCGATTTTCCACTCTAGTTTAACTTTATATCAGACTGGCACGGACTCCCTAGATCATGAAGATTCAGAATACCGGGTACCGAGTATAGGGACAAACAAAAAGTGAGAATCGGGTTCTGCTGCCCACCTGCAACACGTACTTAAATCACAAGACTTTGCTTAATGGTGTCACAAAGCACACGTCTGGTGTTGAAGCTCATGGCGTACGTATCCCGAAGCGCACAAGCATCCAATCCCACGGACCAGCCCCCTTAATTCTACGAGCAAAAAAAGGCTACCCACACAGGACAGACGTACAAGAAATGTAAGGCCGGGAACATAGAATCACTATGGGATAGGGAAGGAAATTTAGTCCTTCATTAAGCGTGACATGTGACGTAAGTGGGTAAGGATATATGCGGGCGCCGTGGCACCTTTCCGAGTGTAACGAGATATGTACATACTTTATTATTGCATCCTGTGTGGAGTTAGATTACTTTTTTCGGCCTCCTAACCACGATTACAGCAGTTTTCTGCCCGACGGGGCGTACATGAGCTTAAAGGAGCACTGACACGAAAATTTTATGTTACACTTTTATGGCTTTTATCGATGCTTAATGGTCTGGCGAACCTGAAACAGCACTTCAAATACTTCAGTTCGCTATAGTTAATTACATTGAACGGCTTGAAAATCGTTTGTTTCAAATTCCCGCGCTTTCCTCCCGAACGGCGCATATGACAGCCTCCCGGTTTGACGTCACCGCTTTGTGCGGACGTCACCGGTGCCCGCTTGAGAGGGTGTTGCGCCCGCTCGCCGCTCGTGGGGTCGCGCGCGTGAAGTGACGTCACGAGTTTTTGGCGAGCCCTGCGCGTCACTTCTTTTTCCTCTCCTGAAGTGATGTCACGCTGATGTCCATTTGCTGAGTGCCGCTCCGCGCGCTGCTCCGTCGGCGCGATAAATGCGATCCAATTGAACTATGTTCTTCGCGTCGCAGGCCGCTCATATTTCAGCCAGGGTATTCTGTTGAGTGAAGGAAGCGAACTGTGCAATAATATTAACGCCAAAAATTGGTGTCAGTGCTCCTTTAACACCTAGCTCTATTCTATAGTTCATATCACAAACTTCGTGCAGCAGGGCAGAAACTACAAGGCGAACCGAGGCAGTGCCATCTGCCCAGCAGTCGGCGGGATGGTTCTTTCAGGGCCACAACTCCTATCCTCGCTTTTCTTCAGCTTGCCTCCGTAGAATGTGGCGATGAGTTAGACGCGCTTATTCGCTGGATCTGTTTCGAGCCTTGTAGCCTCCACAGTGCTTCTTAAATGAACTACAGAATCGCTGTTGCGCCTGTTTACGAACATCGGGGCTATTCGATTCCCAGTATCGGATTCACTGCGGCTAGTTCGTGGGTAGACCGCGAACCCCACGGGAGCCTCACTATAGCCCACGCCATAGAGGTGTATGGGGAAAACGAATGCCGGACTGCTTCTCGGGGAGTCCGTAGTGAGTCCGAGACTAAATCGAATAGCCCCAGTATCTGCTCGCTTCAGCACCACCGACACTGCTCCTTGAATTCCCCACACTGCGGTTAACAGTAATGACGCTGCTTAAGTGACCTTTTTAATCGAGTGACGTCACTGGCGTTAAATCAGTCCGCATTAAATGTAGGGCGCGACGAGGTACGCTTGGCGTGATGGTACGCATGCATTCATAAAGAACTAATCTGGGAAACAGCCTGACAAGGGACACAATACCCGACCTCACCTAGATCGTCACTGTCCAAATGGGATGTGGGTCTGCCGCTAAGAAAATCTCGGTAGTGACCATTACCTTATCACGCTTCAACGAGAGGTGGCCAAACTGACCGACTGGCCGTCCTTCCGGAAAGATAAAGCCGCGCTACCACCCATTCATGAAAATCTTTCCGCTTGGACAGAGGGCCTTGAACAAAAAGCGAGGCAACACATTAAAGACATAATACTAACTAATGACCATCCTGCAGTCGACAGACACCTACTCTACATCTGAAGAGCTCGCAGGAGCATCACCGAAGTGTGAAAGCCCCACAGACACAACAATAAACTCCGTAAAAGTGTCGCGCTCCTTTCCCGTCAGGCACGAGAGTACGCAACCGCGCTGTACAAGCAAAACTGGTACTCAATCTGTGACCAACTCAAAGGCACTCTAAGCACCAAGAAGGCTTGGCACCTGCTCCACCCCCTGCTCGACAGTACCAATTACCGTTCCGTTCTCAATCCTCGAGATCGCCTTCACACCATCCAAACCAACATTTGTGGCTCACCCACGACATTTCCTCCTTCTCCCCACTCAAAATTATACCTGTCGCTCCAACTTTACCCTCGATGCCCGTTCAACATGGACGAGTTGCAATCCATCCATGCCAAGCTCAAACGTGCTCTGCACCAGGCAATGACCGCATCCCAAACTCCATCCGCCGTAACCTAGTTGTAGCAATGATTCTAGCAAAGAGTTGTAGCAATAATTCTAGATCTATGATGTCCGGCTGGACAACCTAAATCTAACCACCACTGGGATACAGGAACTCTACCGTATAAAGGACGACATTCGGAAGTAACACTTATTCCCCAACCACACAAACCCATTTCGAAAACATCCCTCCGTCCTATCGCATTGCCTTCACGCATCGGGAAGTTACTAAAACACCTGCTACACCAACGTTGTACTAACTACCTGGAGGACTACCATCTCAACCCCCTTACCATGTTTGTGTTTCGACAAAAGTTGCCCGCGCAATATGTCCTTCTACAACTCAAAGAACAGGTGCTTAAAGGGGCCATGCAGAGAAAATGCAAGTTTGGTTCATTCGAAAGATTTAGTGTTTATTAGTGCCGCTAGCGCTTGTCCGGCCTCAAACGATGCTTTATTCACTGATAAATTAACAATTGAAGCATAAATTTTGATGCTCTCACTGAATTGTGTGTTTCGTGACGTCTGCGATTACGTATCCAGAGCAAGCACAGTAGCGAACGTATACACAACGCCGCCTGTATCATAGAGTTTCTTACAATATACACTAGAGAATGGAATCTGGCGGTAGCGTCTATGCGGCTCACATCAAGGCCGCCTGTGTCGTCATGGGCCGCCATTAGATCATGCGCTTACCTAAATTTCATCATTGGCTTGGATTGAAACGTTTTAGTGACGGCAAATTTAAACAAAGTTCCACAAAAACGTGAAAAATAGTGTGAAATTATATAAGTGGAAAATAAAACACGCTGTTTTAAAACTACGAAAGAAGGAGGTAAAGCGTATTTTTGCCGGAACGTTTGTTCATGCTATTTTGCAGCCCAAGGTGGTAGTTACGAACAATGTTAATATTTGAGGAGGAAGCTCGTTATAGACTCTTATTTTATTAACTTTACCATTATTTCAAATAGTAAATTGTTTGCAGAGTTTGGAAAGTTTTTGCAGCCTGCCTATCAAAACGTCACCGTCGTGGTGAACCGGTGCACCTACCGTCAGCTGCAGCTTAACAAGAAAAAAGAAAACGTGGCGTTAAACAGTCGCGGACGATGACAAGATAGGACGGATCTTGTCTTCGTCGAAGTACATTTTGTTTATTTTTCTCGTCGGCTCCAAATTTCGCGGCAGCATATTACCCGTTCAGTCATACGTCCTTCGACTGCTGCTTGACCAACGTCAGGTGCGATCACGCACTGCCTGCTGTTTCACCGAACACGGCTACCACGGAACGGGAAGGATTTCGGCTTCCTCATAGCTCGTAGACGTGTTAATGCATAGTGAAGTAAGCAAATCCCCAAAACCACTTAAGAATCCAATTTTCATGCCAAGCCCAAGCCAAAAAGGGGCATCTTCTCATAAACCCCCATGGCGACATGGATTACCAGGCGCAGTTTGCTCTCTAGTATACTTACTAAGAAACTCTATGACCTGTATAAGCATTGCCTAACGCGTTAGCGAAAAATGGCCAAACAGCCACTCTCCTGCTGCTCTCTCCTACCCTTTCCCGTTACGCAGCCTTTTGCGTGCTTTCATGTTCGCCAGCCAGCGCCCCTTCTCGGGAACTATGCAAAATAGTTAACAGCTTGTCCAAGGTAAATATGCTTGTCTAGCGTTCCACAGGCGGCACTCCTACGCCTTCTTGTTTATCGCTATGCATGTCTGCCTCGGTCTGTCGCTGATAAAACCGTCTGCGCCACGGCGGACGCAAAATCACTTGTGGCGCCGTAGGCTGATGCCGGCTTTGCGCGCTTACCTACAGGGATCACGGGCCGCGAATGTTTCTTAGTGGGGTATCCCCCCTCTGTCCCCTCTGCGTTTCGGCCTTGTTTTGTCCACGCTGTTCGCACACCGCATCGGTGCACAGTTCTAAAATAGAGGACTGTACTGTACCAGCGCCCTCACAGCGTGGCTGGAACCTCAACTGCTTATAGTTTTGTTTTCTATCGTGTCCTGAAATTTACAAGCAGGTGATATTTCTTGGAAAGTAATAGTTGAAGTGAGCGCTTAAACAGAAAATGTGCACGCAAATTTTAAAGGCGATAGTCTTTCTTGGGCTACTTAAACCCAGAAATTTTGGTCTGTCTGTATGTCTGTTTGTATGTCTGTCTGTCTGTGACTCGATTCAGCCACTCGGCCAAAGTAAAATAGATATCGCGCAATAGTGTTATATACTCACAGCCAAATGCAAACGTCTAAGCCCGGTTTATATGTTCATACTTGCCAACTTTGTTGAACAAGAACAAGACATTACGCAAATATAAGACAGGAAATTAGTACACGAGGGATATTTACAGTGTTCCTTTATTACAAAATGCATGGATGCTGGGTTTTCTATGATATTCTACATCTACTGCAGATATTCTATATTCTACATCTACATTCTACATTCTAAATGATATTCTACATCTACTGCCGAAAACCACCGCCTGCTGTTGCCCGAGCCACCTCCTGAAGGCATATGACAAATCACGCAGCAACGAAAGGTTCCACTAGCTAGGTTCCACGTTCTGCTTGGAACGCACGTGGAGCACGGCCACGCGGTTCTATAAACCTTGAAGTCGGCCGCCTCGATTCACGCGCGTCTCCGCCGTACTCTAGCGCTGGCATCAAGGAACCCGGCCTGTAGCAGTAGAACGCGGTAAATTCAAATCGCCTTGAGCAAACCTTTAGTGTGTTTACATTGGGATGAGCGCGACGGTACAGGAACAGCCTGAGAGGTGAGCGGGAAAGCAAATGGGGACATTTCCTTGGCAAATGTCTTCAAAGACTATCGTCTTTTGAGGACATTTGCAACAAAGGAGCAGATACGCGGCGAATTTTTTTCTTCACTAAATCCTCCAGGGAAAAATATATCGGTAAAATAATGGCTGTACCATCCGGTAATATCGTTTCTGTGTTTGCTATTTGTCTACCCTAGAATTAATATGTTCTTACACTATTTCAGTTCTGCCTGCGTCAGTCATATTACGAAAATGCAACAGGTATGAAGTGAGCGACACGTTGACCGAGACCCCAGTGTGACCCAGAACTAGCGCCCCGTCACGGCTAAGATGTGAGTGAAACGGCTCTTGAAACCTAACATGCAAGCTGATAGACACACGTCGTAAAAGTGGGTGCAGCGTTCGCGACTCGCGAGCAGTGACGTCAGGCGGGACGTCCGCCGGCGCGCGCCACATAGCGGATGAGTGCCTGAACTAAGCGTCCCTACTGTTCCCATTGGAAAGCGGGAGACGCGTTAGACAATGTTTATACCACACAGTTTCTTAGTAAGTATACTAGAGAGGAAACTGCGCCTCGTAAGCCATGTCGTCGTGGGGGTTCATGGGAAGACCCCCCTTTTTGGCTTGGGCTTGGCATGACAATTGGATTCTTAAGCGATTTTTGGGATTTGCTTTCTTCACTATGCGTTAACACGTTTACGAGCTACAAGGAAGTCGAAATCCTCCCGTTTCTGTGGTAGCCGTGTTCAGTGAAACAGCAGGCAATGCGTGATCGCACCTGACGTTGCTCATGCCGCAGTCGAAGGACGTATGACTGAGCGAGTAATATGCCGCCGCGAAATTTGTAGCCGACGAAAAGAAGAAACAAAACGTACTTCGAATGAGACAAGATACGGCAGATACGGGCGCTTGTATGCGTCCTATCTTGTCATCGTCCACGACTGTTTAACGCCACGTTTTCTTATTTCTTGTTAAACTAGCTGGCGGTCGGTGCACCGGTTCACCACGCAGGCAACGTTTTCATAGGCACGCTCAAAAAACTTTCGAAACTCTCTAAACAACTTACTATTTGAAATAATGGTGAAATTAATAAAATCACAGTCTCTAATGAGTTACCGTCCAAATATTAACATTGTTCGTAACTACAACCTTGGCGTGCGGAATAGCAGGCACAACCGTTCCGGCAAAAATACGCTTTACTTCCTTTTTCCTTAGTTTTAAAACAGCCTGTTTTTATTTTCCACCTACATAATTGCACACTATTCTTCGTGCTTTTGTTGCACTTTGTTTAAATTTGCGGTCACTAAAATGTTTCAATCCAAGCCAATGATGAAACTAAGGTGAGCGCGATGTATAATGGTGGTCCATAACGACACAGACGACCTTGATGTGAGCCGCATAGACGCTAGCGCCAGATTCCTCTCTAGTGTATACTGTAAGAAACTCTATGGTTTATACAGGCGGCGATGATATACGTATGCGGACTAGGGCTGCAGCGAACGGGAGAAGCTTCATTTGCTCTCAGCCTCTTAGGTGGCGCCAACATATCGCTCGGGACCGCTGTCCACTCCCGTTTGTTTTGACAGCGGATGTGCTGAAATTCTTAGTTCCGCCGTGGAGCATTACCGGAAAATTCAGCTCAGCTGTGCCCCACGTTTCCTAGCAACCGCCTACAGGAGCACCGAACCGAACCACGTAACCTTCTCGCACCCCACTCGTGTAGGGCGGGGTCTGCGGCATGTGTGTGCTCCGCTCTCCTATGTCACGGTGCGTGTGGACTTGCGCCACGTGAGGAGCGCGCAAAAATACCAAGGAAAATTAGCGAGCGCACGTGAGCGTGCGCCTCACGAAGAGCGCCTGGCATTGGCCATCTCGACCTTCGAGAACACTCTACCCAGCGTTCGTGGCGTGACCTCTCGGATTCTCTACTTCTCGACAGTTGACGTGCGTTCGTGCCTGTTTGTGCGCACAGGAAAGGTCGCTCTACGGACGACGAGGTTGCGAAGGCGGTTGCCGTCGGTTCTAGCGCGTGCTAACGCGGTCCACTTCAGGAGAGATGTGAAAGCCTGCGGAGAAAACGATTCTAGACTGCCAGTCATGGAGAACTTTCAGACAGCCGGGTCCCCGACGAAGGGAGGTGCCTCCAGCTGTGCTGTTTCTCTGGCCTTTCACCACTAGAGCAAGCTGCGCCATGTTTTTTACAGGATTTGTGCCTGGATAATTTTTGTTTTCGTTGGTAGTACTCATTTCGTGAAACATTAGGTATGATCGACCAGCAGAGTCACTGGAGACTGTCGCTTATGCCAGTTGGCGAGTGTAAGCTCAACGTGCCGGATGGCTGTGCAGCAATAACCGTCATAGTGCGCGCAGTACGCACTCGTACTTCTATGTTTACATCTGCTTTCGTAACTTCCAATCTTTACCCCGCCATTCTTACTGCTTTAAGAATATGCATTAAATTTAAGCGGAAACAGCTCGGTCTGCCAGCTTATAGCACCTGTGTTACTTGCGTTGTTGGATTTGGCCGGCCGCCGGTTCTAGTGCGGGAAATAAACCAGTTGGTCGCATGGGCATTATCTTTTTGCCTAATTATTGGCCCCGAGGACATACCGTGGCGCCACCTACGAATAACGTCACTTGTTGGACGCCGGGTCGGGTTGTCGTCTGCTACAACCCATTTCCTGTGCGTATGCGGCCGCGTGTTTTTGTGTGTGTGTGTCTGTAGCCACCGTACCCCCCCCCCCCCGCTCTTTGTGGATTTGATGCAAATTACTCAAAAAAGTTGTCTGCAACCCGAATGATCCGGGCGAGCAATCAACGACTCGCTTTTTCCCGGCGTCACCGCCGCGCCCCACAGCTCGTACGCAGCCAGCTAACGCCAAGGACGATGCAACTGATGCCGAGAAAAGTGCACTGTAAATTCATTATGAAATACTTGCGACGTGACATGTACAAGACTGTGTGTGCAAGGAAACACCTTGTAACAGCGACGGAAGCGCGTCGCTCACTTGTGATCTCACCGCGCCTACTGCTCGCCTGGCCTGGTAAATGAATGACTACGTGAGAACGGTGATCGGATTGCTTCGCCGCGCATGCTTAAAAGTGTTGCTATGATGCGCAGTTTGGCCTAAGCAGTACCTATTACCCCTACAATGTTTTCCATAGTTATTCCCGGATTTGATTAACGATCACTGCTGTAGCCTGTACCCTGTACGGCTGACATATTTACTTTTCGCGACAACTTGTCCGCAATGTATAAATGGTATACGAACGCGAGTTTTCAACGCCTGCGAGCGGGTTTGGACATGGCTATATTTAGTTTTCATTAGGACTTCGGCGTAGGAATGTATAATTGTAACGTGGGCTCTTTTATGTTTACAGTGAGCTTGCCTTCCTCTAGCATCAATGAAACTAACGATTGCTCAGAGAAGGCGAGGCTGTGTACGAGGCGAAACACGTCGTTAATGAATTCGGGTAATTGGGAGCTTTAAAATAGGAGAACCGAGCGTTGGGGGCTCCCCAAAGTGATGGGGGAACCTAAACGGAACACGCGCGCGCGCGACGAAAGGGTCTTCTCGAACCGCTCGCCCCCGGCTTCGGATGCACGTAATCGAATGTTGGGAACTTTAGGCTTAACGTAGCGGCAGATATTTCTTCGCCGCTCTCGTTACAGTTGCGAACGAGAGTCCCTAATACAACTTTTCCATTCGCTGTCACCCTTTTTCTTGTATGTGTAACTTTGTATCCGCGTCTGTTTAAGCGATCGATGATCAAGAACCTGCCACGGCCTCGGCCGATGCTTGCGCGCAGGCACATATCCTTCGGCCGCTCGCCGCTCCGCGCGTGAACGGGCCGGCGGTGCCGGGATCGCGGCATTGCGGGATCGCGGTGCGTAGATCGCGGCAGATATTTGAGCATCGCTTTAAAAACCACAGCTGATGACACTACCTAGCACAATTTTTCACCACTCAACATCCACATTCGCCGCTGTCATATTACTTTTCCACAACTAGCCTGATTTTACAAAGCGGCGACAAGTTGTTGCTGCCGCGACCTGCGTCGGTTCGAGCTGCTCCGTCAGCCGTGCGGGCAGGCACGGCGGTGTGTGCGCGGAGCGTTTCTGCGAGCAGTAAACGCTTCATGATTTCTTGCTTTACACATTTGTTGCAAACAAGGGAAATCTAGAAACTTAGCTTGGCAATCATCGTAGTCTACATTGTTGATCGGGGAACCGAGCCGCAGCTTACGCTTCGGTCGCACACGTCCGCCACCACGCTCAAGTTGTTTGCGGAGAATGTACCACAGTTGATACGGTTTTAAAATCCCCATGACGTCAAACTGCGCTTGATACACTGAGAATTGACTTCAAACGACGGAAATTAACACGAAAATACTTTTAAACGCGCGTCCTAAGCTAAGTGTCACGCGCTGCAAGCCAACTGTGCAGCAAGGTAGGAACGGTGATCCTACAAGTGACGTCAAAATGATCGCAGCGCCAGCCTCTCTAGTGGTGGGCCTCGCGGCCAATATAGCTTATTTGAGTTCAGTTCGCGTCAAAAGTGGTGTCAGTGTTATGATAATGAGGCAATCTTTCGAATGAACCAAAGTTGCATGTTGTCTGCATGGCCCCTTTAACCATCCCAGCCGTACCACCCAGCGGCCCTTCTTAGCCCTTGATGTAAAAGGTGCCTTTGACAACGTTACACAGGAAGCAATTTTGGATAACCTCAGCAATACCAACTGCGGCCCCCGAACCTATAATTAGGTCAAAGCATTCCTCAGCGATCGCACAGCAACCATGAAGCTCGGACCATTAATCTCACCAACTCCAAGTGGACGCCTCGGGGGTCAGTCGTCTCTTCCCTGCTCTTTAATATCACCCTAATACACCTACCGGAAAAACGAGCCAAGATACCCAACCTCCGGCACGCATTATCTGGAGATTACCTAACCCTCTGGACCACCTCTGGCTCCAGCGGCGAACAGGACGGTCTCCCACAGGCCGCAGACGAAACTATGTCCTCCCTTCGCCCAAGAGGCCTTACTTGCGAACCAGCTTAATGTACCCTCGTCATCCTTAGGGCACGGTCTAGAGGACGCGCTCCCTCACCCACCCCTGACCCGAAAGTATCTCAGGGCAGCCAATACCCTCAGCGCCTACTCTCCGGATCCTAAGACTTCCCTTGAATCGCGACGGCATCGAAGCAGCACTCCTACAGATCTTCACTTCAGCGAATTCCTACCACAAAGCGCCCTTCAAGCTGGGAGGCATAAGTCACACCCCCTAAGGAGCTTGAAGAGCTCTATTGGGACACGCTAGTGAACCACATTAAAATACACAAGTCCCTGTGACCCTACCAGGAAGCCAAGCAGTCCTTCTACAAAGGCTAAAAAATTATCTCTCTCTCTCTCTCTCTCTCTCTCTCTCTCTCTCTCTCTCTCTCTCTCTCTCTCTCTCTCTCTCTCTCTAATCCCTAACACAGCTGACTAGCCTCATACGCAGGATACGCAGTCGGAATCATGGCATCCCGGAACGGAAAACACGCCGACAAGTACAAATTTTCTAACTTAGCAGACTAACACTGTCCACACAGTACATTAACCGTCTTGCAACATGAAGTCACCAATCTTAATGCCCTAATCCGCAAGGACTACAAGATGGTACTCAGTCTTCCCACCTATACCTCCAGCGAAAAATTGCTTAAGGTGCACCTGCACAACACCCTTGCTGAGCATATCGAGGCACAACTGACTTCTCAACTGCAAAGGCTAGCACTGATCCCAGCATGTCAGGCAGTGCTACAAGCGCTGGGATGTCCGCCACCACATCTTGCGGAGTAGCCACAACGTCTCCCGCCCACCATCAGGCCAAGACTGGGCGTGGCTCCCATTCCACAGCATGTGCACCCCACCAACTATCGAGGCCGGCGGGAGGCACGAGTCCGCTACCTCAACAATAAATATGAGGTGGACCCTCAGGTTCGCTGTACGAACGTTGCCAATAACCTCACATCATCACACACCACCACTGTCGCTCTCAGCTCTGCAGGGCAGATTGCAACTGCGGCTACATACCGCTTATGCAAGGTCCACACTGCCGAAGCACGAGTAATCGCCCACGCCGCCCCAGCCCACTGAAGCCTTCCCTCCATAACCATCATCTACAACTGTCAGCAGGCACATCGCCTCTACCAAGCAGGCCTCGCCTATTGTCAGGCCACAACCCTCCTACAATGGCTGCCCGTAGATCTCACTATAACACTCATCTGGACACCTGGACACGCTCGGCTGGGCTCTTTAGGAACGAAGCGGCGCATGCTGCCGCCCGAGGCCTTCACTCCCAGGCATTCCCTTCCGAGGATTCGGTTAGCCGGACGCTTCAGTTATTCCCCCAAACTGTTTCACACCCCTCTACACCACCTCTAACGCCCTTCTGTCGCACTACGCCCACACACGAACATATCCTCCCGCTCATCACACCCTCATCAAATGTCAATCTTACGTCTACCGCCGACTACAAACGGGCACATTCTTCAATCACGCCATCCTACATCACATTGCCTCCCCCCGACTCCCCTTCCTTCAATCAGTCGCAAGATGGGACGAGTTAAACAGCATCTTCGACCAGGAAGCCTATTTCAGAGTCATTCCTCCATGAGAACGTCCTTCTCTAGGAATAATGCAACAACGACCCCGTATACATGCCAATTGTAATGGCAGATAACTTTTGGTTAAAAAGCTTTGTCAAGACAAGGCAGATGATAGAATAGACATCTACACATGCTGCTGTACATGAAAACACAGCCGCCATCGTGTCCGACTCCCCCCTGCCAGGCAGATCACGACAAATTGACAATGTACATGGTCTTGTTAAAGAAGCTGAGCTCTTCGGTATCCTTGGAGCCTTGCAACACATACAAAACAATACATCTTATATTCTGTCTCAGAAATATTACATGGCCGCAAGTGTTACCTCATTTGAACTCCTGCGCAGGGTCATTCTCCTTGCTTCGGTATGTGCCTCTCTCCGCACGCTGGGCAAGAGAAGAGGGCAAGGTAGAGGCGCTAGCGCGGCAAATTGTTAGCATCACTGTACCCACTATTAACCCACTTCTATTTTCCCTTACTTTGAATTCATAAGCTTCTTCAACAATGAAACCACAATCAGACTTGGCCAATTTCCCAGAGTGGGTACGAGGCATTCTTGGTGTGGCTCCAACCAAGCAAACAACCAGCTCTTGTTCGCTCTCACCGTCAGCTTCGGTGCTGTCTGTAGGTTTTCCTGGCCAAGTTAATACGTTTTATGTGCCTTTTACTTGTGATAATATTATCACTGACTCATATGTTGCTGGTTGAGAACTAAATCCCCCCTTCCCGCCAAATTCGACGTCAATGCGACACTTCGAACAATTCAAGAATTACGCTGCGAAAATGTTCGCTTCCGCATGGTCTAAATCCCGGCCCACACTGGGAACCACAGGTAACCACCAACTGGCATGCACTACCGCCCGGGCGTGTATTTGTAACCCTCCTATGGTGGGTACCTTTTCTGTCTCAGCATGTGAAGAGCCTGTCCCTCCACAAGCGGATGCATCTACTCCTTTTTAGACCCAGCGATATCGAAAGTACAAGATGATGACTAGGAAGCGGCTTATTCACGAATCCCCACCCGGATCCATTTCCTTTCTGAATTGTTCGAGTAGGCAGGGAGAAATCTTCGCGAATAAGGTCTACGCAAACTCAGTATTTACTCCAGATGTCATCCATAAATGGACTCATCCGCATTTTGACACTCTCCCTAAATGTCCCTTTCGTCAATCGCACTGGGACCCTAACCTTTATGATCTAGTATGAGAGAGAATAAACATTGTTGGAATCCAAGGTTCACAATACACACACCAAGCCTCACCTCCAAGACGGGCAGCATGCTCAGGCTTATATTCAGTGCTCCTAACCTCAGCGGAAGGAAAGGGGGGATGGTTGAGCGAGGAACAATAAACTTCGTCTATACTAAGCGTTTTTCAATAGTCATATCAATTATGTCACCTCTGTGTTCGACTGGTCCAAATCTGAGGAGGCTAGAATCAACACACTCATGCGTCGAAGCATCAAAACGTGTGCTGGGTTTGCCTGTCAGCACCAGCCCGGAAAAGGTCATGCAGCCGGGCATGAACAACACCCTCTCGGAGGTGGTAGAGGGTCAACAGATGGCCGAGGAGGTGCGCCTCTCGTCCTAGCGGGCCGGCAGGTGCATCCTGGAATCTATTGGCTGTGGCCCAATGGTGGTAAATGAACGTAAGGTGTCAATTTCACCTTCAGTAAGGGATACATTTAAGCTCCACCCGCAATACATTGTAGGGCGCAACAAGTGTCGGGCTCGATCTTTATTAAACTCTGTCGCCGGCAGTCGGGAGCTCGCGATTTTCGTCGACGCGGCTCAGCACGGCCGCTCGGATTGCTTTGTAGCGGTATCCGTTTATCACCGGGGCAGGATGCTCAACTCCGCGGCGATGGTCTCCTCGGCGGTGGCTGAACAGGTCGCCATCGATTAGCCATAAAGGATCCATTGAGTCCGAATATCTTTACGGACTCGCGGGCTGTGGTTCGAGCTTTTGCCTCGGGGTCGATCTCGTGGGAGGCTGCGGCCATCCTCGGTTGCGAGGGGCGCTGGACATCACGCCATGAAATGGTACCCTGCCCATATGGGGGCCAACGTTCATTCCGACGTTCCCAACGTCAAAGAGTTGGCCCATGATCATGCGCGTGCATTACCTCACTGTGGTGATGCCGGTTAATCCGCGGGCGGGGACGCCGAGAGATTCAGGGAACCGCTTGTAACATTTCACGAGGTCGTTGTTCACTATCTTCTCTCTCGGAGGGTCTACCCACCCCATCATCCAAAGCTGACTCGGTCTGAGTCGTCAGCATTAAGAATGCTCCAGACTGAGTCCTTCCATTCGCGGGGCAGGTTCAGTACCTTTGACCCCAAAATTTAACCGCACTGTCCGGGCTGCGGAGAAGCGTATTGCTCCTTAGATCACATGCTCTGGCAATGCCTTGCGTTACGCGACGCTGCGTTTAATAAAAAAATTGGCTCCAATCCACGCTGTGAAGGTGGTTGGACTGCGAAGCTATAAACGACCCCCACAACGATTACCCATGCAACGTAACTTGAATTCACACACGTGGCTCTACAAAGAGTGAAACCAGAGACGACTGAACGCAGCAGCGACGGCAGAAAGAAAACAGAGAGTAGCGTCTGGCGAAGGGTGAGGAGAATGGCGGCACGCGCGGCTATGGCGTCATCTCTCTCACTGCCTATCCCCACTCTTGTTTCATGTGTCGCCGCGAAAAAGCGTCGTACCCGCCCTCCCGCTCACCAGACGTTGTTCCGTTCGCGGCTAATCCAAACCACGTGAACTCTGTTATGATACATTATGCAGTCTGCACTTCACACGAGGGCTTTGAATGGGCGCAGGTGGTAGATCCTCCGCTGTGCTCGTTGAGTGCACCGCCTCTCTCCCGTCTCCTTGTGTGGGCGTAGCTTATACGGTAAGACGACAGGCTCGGTTACTCTATTTAGGTCCAGATTCGATTCCTGGCAGTGCCAGTCATTTCTTTTGTTTCTTCGCGGGAGTTTTCTGCTGACGCCGACGGTCGCGACATACCCCTTAACAGGTAGAGGTATACTGTTTCGCAGTAAAATGTGGATTGGGAGGCAGCCCTCAAAAGCGGGGACCTCTCCGTCCAGCTCCGGGCTGTCCAGAGGGCCTACGAAAGGGCAGAGGGCCACGGCCTTCCTGTTCCGATACATGGGAGCGGCCCGCAACTACAACCCCAACGTAATTCCTCAGCACCTAAATAAAAGGTCTTTGCCTGTCTGTCTGTCTGTCTGTCTGTCTGTCTGTCTGTCTGTCTGTCTGTCTGTCTGTCTGTCTGTCTGTCTGTCTGTGTCTGTCTGTCTGTCTGTCTGTTTGTTTTATTAAGAACGCATTGAAGTCTTCGGAGTGGCTTCACTTTGCCGGGGGTCAAAATTAACTGCTCGTTTCCCACGTCCATCCGGATAAGGTATAACACTTACCAAAAGTTCGCAGTGACACAACGCTACTCGAAGGAATTGTGTCATTTTTTTTAGAAAATGGTCTTTCTAAAGTATATACGTGAACAAAGACCCCTTCTTCAGTTCGTCCTTTCGAATAACTCCAAATGAAAGACCGCAAACGGGACAACGTTTGTAGTGCCCCTCAGCATAATTTAATTGAAGTAATGGGCACAAACAGGACCACAGTTACAGGGTTCCCCAATGTGTTTATATGAACTCAACCGCAATATACAAAAACTGAATCACTTTTCAAATATCCATATGCTATCCTCCCACCCCCCACCCCCTCCTTCCCTTTTAACAGCAGAGCTGTTCTAGCGCTGGTCTTGACGACCGTCTCTGCTGGTATCGTGTCCCGCTCCTTCTGAAGCCGGTTTCTCCGTCCCGAAAAAACCACTCCCAAGTATAGAAAAATTAAAGCCGTTCCACTCAATGTGAAAGCTGTCCGAAGTGCGGTGCAGGGGTTCGCCATAATGAGCTGTAGCGACGTTATCCGCTCACTGCTACCACCCAATGCAATTCAAATTTCCCGCCTTCGCAGTGCTCGCGTGCTCCCCGCCGGAAACTGCGCCAGCGGGAGTTCTGTTTTTTTTTAAAAAAGACGATAGTCTTTCTCGGGCTACTTAAACCCAGAAATTTTGGTCTGTCTGTATGTCTGTCTGTCTGTCCGTCTGTCTGTCTGTGACTCGATTCAGCCACCCGGCCAAAGTAAAACAATGCCTGAGTAATAGCCTTATATAGTCACAGCTAAATGTGCCCATCTAAGTCCGGTGTAATGTTCATACTTGCCAATATTGTTGAAGAACAACAAGACATTACGCATATATAAGACAACAAATTAATACAGAAGTGATATTTGCAGCATTCCTTTATAAAAAATCGTACACGTTTGATTTTGGCGAGATTAAATACTTCCTCAACTGAAGAAAAAAATATCACTCCGCCGTCGCCTTCTGTCGCCCGCGCCATGTAGCTTCTGGCGGCATTTGAGGAAATCAAGTGGCAAGAGTTACGAAATGTTCCACTAGATAGGTTCCACGTTCTGCTTAGAACGCACGTGGAGTAGGGAAACGCGGTTCTATAAACGTTGAAGTAGGGCGCCTCGATTCACACGCGTCTTCGGCGTACGGCAGCGTTGGCATCGAGACAACCGGTTTGCAGCAGTGGAACGCGGGAAATTTAAAAAGATTTAAGCAAACCTTTGGCGTCTTTACCTTGGGAGGAGCGCGACGCAACAGGAACAACATGAGAGGTGAGCGGGAAAGCGAAGGGAGGCATTTACTTGGCAAAAGTCGATAAAGACTATCGTCTTTTGACGACATTTGCAACGAAAGGAGCAGATACGCGGCCAATTTTTTGGACTTGCTTTTTCTCCCGCACGTGCCGGCGTTGCACTGCCACTTTTTTTCGTTTACTATCGTAAAAACCAACCCCACGAGCGTTTCTAACTAAATGAACGCCGGCACTGCCGGGTAATTACGTATAATGTACCTACAGTTTTCTTTGCGCTAAACAACGGGGAGATGTATGAAAAGCGCTAGCGGTTTATGAGTTTCGAACGCTTATGACTACATAAACCGCTTGGCTTTCGAAGCCTCTAGGTTACACTACGACGAAGGAACGCCATGTGACTGTACTTGGGTCCAGCGAGTGAGCTGCGACGAGAAGGCGAGCCCCTGGAGTGCTCTGCGCTTAAAGATAAAAAATGGTCCCTGTGCCTTCATATTTCTCTATAAGACGGCTTATATTGCCCCTAAGGAATGTCTTCCCTGCAGTGCATTTGTGTTTAGAGGTGAGGCTCACTTTAATTGCATCAGTGTATGCTTAGTCTTTGTAAGCTGACTTTCTCACACTGCCTGTTGCACAGTGAAGCATGGCCATCTGCGGAGGAAGTATGATTACAGAAAACGACTCTAA
The DNA here is from genome assembly GCF_048455015.1 of Haemaphysalis longicornis. Classification (NCBI taxonomy): domain Eukaryota; kingdom Metazoa; phylum Arthropoda; class Arachnida; order Ixodida; family Ixodidae; genus Haemaphysalis; species Haemaphysalis longicornis. The sequence continues at coordinate 194,859,702 of NW_027526203.1, read as the reverse complement.
CGCTTGTGTTACTAAAAGTATCGCGAAAAAAATTGTGACCACAAGCCGCAAAGGCGACTCTATAGTTATGCTGAGTTTCATTTACTTGCCTTACCAAGTTAGTTTCCAGTGAAGTTGTGAACGTTACTAAATTACAATTTGCTGTGAATACATGGCCATATTACATAGGGGATGTCGTTGCAGAAAACGGCAGGAACTGTTGTTTTACCGGAACTGTCAGGAAACAAGCTGTCCGACAATTAGCCGCTAAGACGACTCTAACATTAGGCACAAGAAAGAACTCGAAGCTAAATGGTATCTTCGTAAAGAGAACGCACAGTTCTGCTGCTGAAGCAGACTTCACACTGAGTGGAACTGGGTTTAATTTTTATTCTGATTTTCAACAGCCTCAAAAGTCGATAGTAGCCCCGTGGGTACTGGCGCCATGGAAAATTTGCACGACGATACCCGGAATTAGCAAAAAGTCTGCCATGCCTGCAGCCGCGCTCAAGTTCTTCACACTCGAGTATATTTCCAGCACTTACAAAGGCTACACACATGTTTATGCGGATGGCTCGGTTCGCCCGGGCTCATCCGCCATCGGCGTGTGGATCCCATCAGCCCGGTGCACTATCGAAAGAAAACTTAGCCATGAAACATCCTCGACTGCTACCGAGCTGGCAGCTGTGAGGGCTGCACTTCATTACATTAGCGGACATCATGCCCAGCAATGGGTAATATTCCTCGACTCGCGCAGTGCCTTACAAGCGCTCCTAAAGCTTAACAACAACCGCAGTCAGCTTCTATGTGAAATTGCCGAAATTCACACAATGGCAGTGCGCGAAGGCCATGAAATCATTCTTCAGTGGGTACCTGGCCACTCGGACATACAAGGCAATATTAGATCCGACGCAGCCGCCAGCGCAGGCCACTTGCTGAGCAACACAACCCAGCTTCCTTTCTCCCGAGAGGACAGCAACGCCCTTATCCTCGCAAGTGGATGGGCTGCACAAAGGTCGGAGTGGCAGGACCCTCACCGCAGGTATCTACCACTGCACGCTATTGACCCGCACTGTGACTTCCGTTTTCCACGCGGCCTCACCAAGCGGTGTGAAGGAGTTCTGCACCGACTGCGCCTTAATGTGGCGTTTACTCGGAGTTTTAAGTTTAAGATTGGTTGGGAAGATTCCCCCCTGTGCCGGACTTGCGGTGTGCGCGATACTGTAAATCACTTGCTGTGCGTCTGCCCTCGATAGGCTGCTGCGCGAAAAACTGCAGCGAGCTCCCTCTCTCGTGTACGTCATGGAGGCAGCCTCGAACTTTTTCATTTTCTTGGGCCCTGGGCCAACAGTGCTGACAGTACCTTAGGTACAAAAGTTCTGCTCCAGTTCCTACGAGAGACTGAACTGGACAAATCTCTCTAGATCAGAGAAAAAACAAGTGTGTCACGATATCTTCTCTTTCGCACTGTGGCGTTCATCTCTTTATTTTTTCTTGGGTTGGTGTTGTTACTTTTTTCCCGTCGTTTACTTTTCATTTTGTTTCAGCGTTTCCATTAACGATTTTCTTTTCAATTGTATTTTTTTGTCCGGACTCTGTTGGCAGCAATCTCTTGTTTTTCTTGTCATTTTTTTTTCATTTTTTTTAACGCTTCATGTTTGTCTTCTTCCTGCTGTAACCCTGATGTCTGATATGCACCACTCATCAACGTAGTCACCCCCCATCTGGTGTAGCAAGCCTTGTCCCTAGCAGGGCTGACCTCACCAGTTCACATTAAAGAGAATTCTCTCTCTCTGCTTTCTCACCTTTCCCACCTTTTCTCATTAATGTCAATCAATCAATCAATCAATCAATCAATCAATCAATCAATCAATCAATCAATCAATCAATCAATCAATCAATCAATCAATCAATCAATCAATCAATCAATTTAAAGCAGGCTTTACTCCAATACACAAAAGCAATGTAGGAAAGCCAACATTATTTATTGATCCAGCCAGTGAGTAGTAGGCTTAACTGCTACAGTCAAACCCGGTTATAGCGAACTGCGATATGCGCCACGATTAGTTCGGTATATCCAATAGTTCGATATAGCCGAACCCACCTATAACGAGTTTATTCTTACGAGTTCGCAATACGCGGGAATCCCCTTGCCATCCCCGCATGCAGAAACGAACAGAATAAGGTAAGTCATTACCGCACAGAAAACAATCGATTTATTGAAAATAATAAAGCTACTCTCTGCCTTAACGCCTTAACTGCCTACTTACAAAAAAAAAAAAGCGGTGATTTTTGTTTTCCTTTTCGTTTTGGCAGCGTCAACTAGCACAGCATTTTTTACACGACACATTGTTTGCACCAGTTCGAGTCTGTGTCCTTCAATATCGAAGAAGTATTGGCGGAGGACATCGACTGCCCAAAGCACTTCATTAAGCGTTGGGCGGCTTTCACTCGCGACATCCTCTGCCTCCTCGGTGCTTTTCATCAGCATTACGACGGTGCTGCTGACGGTGCCCGCGTCCGAGGGGCTTGCAGTGACGGCAACGTCGTCGTCGTCGACACTCAGGAAATCTTCGAAGGACACTCCTTTCGGCATAGCATCGGGAAGGTTGGCGAGCTGCCGTCTTGGTCCGGACTCACTGACTGGGCGGGTTCCGTCGTGAGTTCTGCTTGTCGGAAACAGTTACGGAAAGTGTCGGGCGTCATGTCCCTCCATACGAGGCGCAATGTCTCAGTCGCGGCTTTTGCTCAGTGGTCGCGGCCAATAAACGTATCAATCGCCGCTCCGAGACCATGCATTTTGGCGGCCATTCTAGGCATACCGAGTTCGATATATAGCATGATTCGCTCTATCCGGGTTCGTTATAATCGGGTTTGACTGTATACACTGAGCGGCTTTAGTGTTGGCCTCACTAATAAAACTAATGCACAATTGCTATGGAAACAGTTCCCCAGAGGAAGTCTTAGTAGTCATATCAAAATGTGATGGACTCAAGGTCAATTATTGATTTTCCTCTGGACGTAGCCCTATAATGCATACGCATGAAAGTCTGGCCCATACTTAACCTTATCAGAAGTTCTTAGTAGATCGATAATTTTCACAGTAAGCGCTAAATTAGAGGACCTTTGCCGAATTTTGCGTTCTTCGGTGATGGGGACCAAAGCTTCTGCAGAGGAGAGTATTGCTTGTGTTAGCTTAAAGAGAATTTGTAAAACGCAACAACGAGTATACAAAACGGGGAGCAAATTAGACACGTTCACACGAACCTATACTGCCAATTCCCCGCTGCATTATTTTGAATTATGAATTGAAGCGGGTCTGCCTCGAAACGGACCAAGGTGACTTCTTGCCCAAAACTCCAGCGGAAATCACGCAGTTCTACATCCCCGTTTCGTTGTTCCAGACCCGTGGCGTAAATAAACCATGTGAAAGCTTTTTTTTTTGCGTCCTTAATACAACAGCAGTGGTGGATATTATTTTGTTTACTATGAAAATAAAGTCCTAATTCTATAGAAATATTACTAAAAACGCAATTATACCGCCGTCCGTAACGTTCAAAATTATATGGGATTTTTACCCGCCTTTTTAAGAAAACCTAGGCACGGTTCGTCCCAGATCTGGTTTTGGAGCCGTGCTGAGACACCTTGATTTGTTGGGATGTATGTAATATTCATCATTTAGTGAAACGCATTCGAATTTAATGCAAATGATAAGCCCATTTGAAATTTTTTTCCCGCTGTTTTCTGCTACTGGCAAAGCTTTTTTGCGTGTGAGGCGATCACAAGACCTTTGGCGGCCATATCATGGCAGTAAACTAAGTTTGAAGTGTACTTTCTATCAGCTCTCATCGAGAATTAATGCATCGCGGTGACAAAACAAATGACTGCGCTGTTTTGCTCTGCTCTAGCGAGCCGCAGAGTGCGAGCGCAATCTAGCGACGAGATGGCAACGTCGCCGAAAAAGTTGGCACCCGTATTGACTAGGGAGCGCTGCGTGCATGCATGCCTGCCCAAGGGAGCCTACGTGTCGTGCGCCTGCCCGGAGCATCGTGTAGGCTGGATAACCTGCCCGAGGACATTTTTTGGGGTGGCCCGGTGGCGTGTTAGTTTGAGGTATCCTGGGGACAGGGGTACCGCAAGGGACGACGAATAAAATGTAAAAAGGAACGTGAACGACGGCATCTAAGTAAAGCGCTTGCTACCCGCTGAAAGCGACAGAATCCTCCCGCTGGCTACGTGATAAGGTTCAGCCTGTTCGGCTTGAGCAGAACAAAAAAGTTTGCCTCTCTTCTGTTTCTTTTTAAATGCAGAGCATTTCAGTAACTCACGATGTCACCCGCGTTGACGTCCGTAGTCCGCACCGTCGTTGTCCCTACTATATAAAAAAGAAAATACTATCCGGCGCCAGGTTTCGATCCCTCGACCCTGCGGGCGGAACGCAATGTACATGGTGCTCTACCCACTGCGCCACTTTAGCCGACACAGAATGGGAGGCTACGAACGCGCCTTATATCGTTGACTCATTCAAATTACTGCTGACGAGCGCTCTCTCGTCAGCAGTTGCCACAAGTGCAACAACATTAACGTAACGCAAACTACTTAACGTCGTGCGCCCCCGGAAATGCTCTGCATTTGATCGTGCCCCTCGCGAAGGGGATGTGTATACACTAACTCCTACTTCTAGCGGACTCCTGGCGCCCTTTTTCTGACATTGTAGAGACTATGAGGCGGTCTTCCAAGGGCGCCAAATTTGAATTCTACAAAATCGATTTTTTTCTTTTCATCGTTTGGCTCTCCTCACTGCATACTTAGTCTCCTCCGCTTCAGCTAAGGCGTATTTCCGCCGTCGACCGCACTTAAAACATAAAGTGGCGGTACATGCGGCGTAAAAGCGTTTTCCATCGCGAGACACGGCGCCAGTCACTCCGACAACCAGACAGGCGAGCGGTAGATGCTTTCGGTGCATCGATGATTTCTTCGTGTGCTCCCCAGAAACGAATACCGCTAGAACGTGTGAGGTCTTCACAACGGCATTTAAAGGCTTAAATCACGATGGAAATGCCTCGTAAGAATAGCCTGCAATTTTTTGTGCATCTGGATTGCATTTGAGAGATGTCACATGTGCTGGAAGTATAACACAATGGGCGAGAAGTATAGTAGTCCCTTTGATTCAGGGCTCTGTAAGATAACAAGAGGTAATCCCGCAGCATGTTTATGCAGGCAGCCAGCAAGTCGTCAGCGCCAATTAAAGGAAAGCGTGTAAGAACAAGCTGAACACCCCAATTTTAGTGGCTATTGTGTCAGTTGCCGAACGAGCATGTGCGCCGCCCATTGATAAAGATAAACATTCCAAACAGAGCGGCAGAAAAGCAAAAAAATTGTAGCGATTTCGCATGGGAACATCTGACGTATACAAGCTCTTCTCATTCCTTATAAAATTAACACAATGATGAAATGTCAACCTATCGATGAACTCAACTAAAGTAAAAACCGACAATGCACAGTTGAATCCGCGCATCAGTACAGAGACTAGGAATGTTTATAAGGTTCTGTTGGCGTCCGACAAATCCCACTTCGGTCGTTGCGTTAATCATCGTTTGAGAGTACAGCCTAGCTTGCAGAACATTACAAATATCGGGTAATCTAGCTACGCATTGCGCAAGGTGCTGCTGCACACCAGAACTCAGTATACCGTAGCCGTAGCCACTGATACGTAACTCAAAAAATAAAGGTGGCCTCTTTCACGTTGTTGGGAGCACAAAGTGATACGGTCAGACCGGTATCCATTTCCCCGAATCCAAATTAAATGCAGTTTTACAGCAAAGCTGTATACCTCTGCCCTTCAACGGTTTCATCTCCATGGGCAAAAACGATCTTCGTGGGCAAAAACGCCAAGGCCTAAGCCGCCGAGCGCATGCATCACGCTAATCAGGCATACAGCATAGAGCTCAAAATTCGTTTAAAGGTACATCAAAACAAGCATAGAAATCGCATTATGGATGATAAGGGGCCTGTGAACAATGGGACCCCCCAACCCACCATGTGTTCCTGGTAAAGATGTTTGCAGGTTATTGAAGGCTAGGCAGGAATAGTGTAACTGAATACGGCATTTTTGCCCAAGACGCCGAGTGCATGCGTCAGGCTAGGCAGGACCCTGCATTTGCCGTCAGAGAGAGAGATAGAGAGAGAGAGAGAGAGAGAGAGAGAGAGAGAGAGAGAGAGAGAGAGAGAGAGAGAGAGAGAGAGAGAGAGAGAGAGAGAGAGAGAGAGAGAAGACTTCATTTAGTGGCCCGGTAATTTCTCAGAGGGTCGGCAGCCGGATCCAGCTTGGACCCGACGACGGCGTCTGTTGCCGGGCCGTTCATGAACGAGGTGAATGCTGTGGCGGGTCGCGCTGAAACACCGGAGGACCCGCACGGATTGCCAGAGCCACGAGAGCCGTCTGGATGTCCTTGTTGGGGCTGAGCAGCGCGGCCTCCCAGCCTGATTCGTCGCGAATAAAATTGTTAGCCTGCAGAGTGGGGCACTGCCATAACATGTGTTGCATGTTGGCTCAGTCTCCACAGGAAGGACAGAGCGGGCTGTGTAAGGTACGATATATTCTTCTGCACAGTGCTGAGGAAGAGAGGGCGTTCGTCTGGATTTGCCGTAATACGGTCGCTTGGTGTCGAATGGGTGAAGCGTGCGGGTGCGGATAAATGCGTCTAGTGTCCTTGTAGTGAGTCAGGATATCTTGAAAAGTAAGCAGGGATGCTGAGAGAGAAGTAGCGGCAGGATGACCTGACGCGTGGTTGGTGAGCTCGCAGGCCAGTTCATGACCCACCTCATTCCCCTCTAGGCCCGAGTGGGTGGGGGTCCAAAGGAGGCGTATGGATGGTAAGTGCGGAGTCTCGGAGATGGTGCGTAGAATGCGAGCAGCTTTAGCGCTGCACTTGCCGTTGGTAATGTTTCGCAGGGCGGTCTGGGAGTCAGGGACGATGATTCCAGGTGAGGCACCGCGAGCAATCTGTACAACCGCAGGGGCGATGGCTGCCTCTTCTGCGTCCGTGATGTCGCCGTGGGGCAAGGTGCATGGAAAGTTAGATATGACAGCGCAGAGGGCGGAGCGTCCTTTCTATGGGAAGACGTCCGTATACCATACATGCGGATGGTTCATGAGGAGGCGGGTGAAGTGCCTCGTTCGTGCCCTGCGCCGACCTTCTTGGAATCCTACTTGCATGTTCTTGGGGAGAGTGGGTGCTCGTATGACGGCTTACAAAAAGGACGGCACGGGTTGCGCATAAGGGTGTTCAAATGGGACCGTATGGCCAAGCCGTTGTAGAATTTCTCTGCCCGTAGGCGTGCGTGTGAGGCATGAGTTCATCAGCAGTAATATGGATGCCGATCTCCAGGAGGCGGTGGGTAGGTACCGTTCCGGGAATGCCTAGCACCGGCTCGTAGGTACGGCGCAGAATTATATTGAGTTTTTCCATTTCAAGGCGAGAATTAGCTGCAGATAGGGGTGGAATAGGTTATCTTGAAGAGTATAAAGGCTTGTACGAGGCGAAGTAGACGCTGTTCGGATATTACATGTCGCCGATTAGCAACCCAAGTGAGCATGCGAACGACCTGGGTGGTATGGACATCGAGGAGGTGGATGGTTTCGAAGTTGAGACCATTCGCTTGAATGTGCATCCCCAATACCTGAATAACGGGAACCTGAGGTATGGGCGTTCCCATGCTGGAGTATATTTGAATGCTCTGATGGGGTGAGAAGCAGCAAACCGGCAGCAAGATGCAGCAAACCGGCATCTTTAGACACACTTCTGCTGCTGAAACGCTGTTACACGCGTTATCTTTGATTCGCATGCGGAACGACGTCAGTCGCGCGCAGCCACAGACCAGAGAGGACAAGATAAGCCTACCAGAATTGACCGACTAAAACCCATAAACGACAAAATGGCGGCGCCCATGAACTGTCGCAGTGTAAACAAATGTCACATAGGGGGAACTGACCAATGATCATGGCGGCGGCACGGAACGATAGAAGAGTAGAGTGCCGATACTTTGTACACTTATCAAGTGACACTAACGAGCGCAAGCGACAAGCCCTCCGAGACGAGGAGAAACATTTCATACCCTCCTCCATCACCATTTGTAGTGGTTTACAACAGCTTTGCTGGACATCCACTTTCGCAGGGGGTATGGCGACCAATTTTTTTTTTAACAGTGCATACCTATAGAATCTGGGCACAATTAAGAAAGGCCGAGCTGTAGTGTGACAGTTGTCAAGAAAAAAATGCAGCTTTAGCAATTACCTTTGACCCGACTGCACGTTACATGGTTTTCTCGTTGCGAGTATGTTTTATTTGAGGTATTCATGTTTTATGTTTTTGGTGAATTCAGTTTCAGTTTCAGTTTATTGTTTCAGTAGAAATGGTACAGTGCATAAATAACTCTAGGAGGTCCCGTAGTCATAGACTGGGGAGGGACCTCCTACCAACAAGTACGAACGAAAAGTACACCAAACGCGGTTAACAGCAGTAACAATCCTAAAAAAAACACGAAGAACATGATTACACAATTAAGCCAAATATTCTTACTAAAAATCAGAAGTATTATACAAAAAGGTAATTAAAGGGGGATATTCATCTACATACATATACAAGTAAATAATAACAATCGTTAGGCCAAAATGATCCGCCGAAGCTGCCTCTTAAATTGTTGTCTGAACTACATGTGAAGTTGATAGTGTGTATATTCGTGTTACGGGTTGTTGCGTTTTCTTTATTTTCAGTAACGTAGAAGTACACCCCAAAAGAAGAATGTAATGCATGAAGTTCATCTCAGCGTGCCAGTATGCCGCAAACTTATGATTCCAAAGAAAGTTTGAAAATTTTTTCTAGCTTGTAAAACTTGTGGTCTGTTTCCACCTTACCCAGTGTTCTTCAATGCGACTGTAAAATATAGCAAACAAACAAACAAACAAACAAACAAACAAACAAACAAACAAACAAACAAACAAACAAACAAACAAACAAACAAACAAACAAACAAACAAACAAACAAACAAACCAATTAAATAAATAAATAAATAAATAAATAAATAAATAAATAAATAAATAAATAAATAAATAAATAAATAAATAAATAAATAAATAAATAAATAAATAAATAAATAAAAGACTCTGACAACCCATCATTGCAGTATGAACACGATCAACTCCCCCCCCCCTCCCCTAAATATCGTGCGCATGTACAAGGTGAGGCTCGTAAGGTTTTAATTTCAAGCATTTTAACAATTAATGGACGGCTAAAATCTTGAATGGCATAAACCGATAGAAAGATTTTGACGTCTTTTTTTCATTTGTCTAACGTTAGGACATTACCTCAGTTCATGCAACAGTGGTAAAAAGGTTTGTGTACTTTTTTACCGCAAAACACAAATTGCTGTCTTAACTTTCGTCTTTTATTAACGATCGAATTAGTGCTTTCGTCGTACAAAGCTTCTGGCGTCTTTCGTTTTGTTTTTTTTTCACTTCTCGAGCGTTAGGACATTACCCCTGTCTTTGCAAGAGTGGTAGAACTTTATGTGAGACAGTTTACCTGAAGACAATTTTTTTTAACTTTTGTCTTTTACTTTGGTGCTAAATAGTGCTATCGTTGTGTACATGATATTGTCTTCTATTCTTGTGGGTTTCAGATCTAGCCCTTCAAGGGGCCATGCAGACAAAACACCACTTTGGTTGGTTCAAAAGATTGCCTGACCTCCCTTTTAACGTAAACTTCGCTCAAATAAGCTACATAATCAGGAAAAAAGGGAATGGCCATGCGACCCACTAGCTTGTTTCCCGCAACAGAACCTATGATGTCATATGCGACAGTACTGCGATTGGCTGAGGTCGGCAAAAGCAAATGCCAATTTGCAGGGCTTATAAGCTTGGCGAACGAGCTATTTGCGCTCACATTTAGGGCAAATTTTTTCTAGCATTAAGAATGATGGGGTAAGCAGGGAAGTTACAAAGTACACGTAGACATAGAAGTACCGATGCGTGCTGCTATTGGTACTGCGTGAACTATACTGGTTTAGCTGCACAGCACTGCGGCGCCTTGGGGTTGTCTCAGACAACACTGGCCGTTTGGCGTAAGGGACGGTGTCTTATGTGACCATATTTGTCGAGCGAACACCAATTTTCACGAAACGTTTATTTTCTACGTGAACAAAAAGAAGCCAGGTACAAATACGGCCAAAAACAGACAGAAAACCGCCCATCGCGGTATGGTGGCGCCATCTTGGTTGACTAACGGTAAACAAGGCTCCCCAGAACATATGAGATCATTGCATACGTCACGAAAACACATGATTTGGCGGTAGAATCAAAATTTCAAAGTAAATTGATTGATTTGACAGTGAATAAATCATCGTTCGCTTCCGTACAAGCGCCGGGGGCACTATAAAACATGAAATCTTGCGAATAAAACAAACTTGTATTTTGTCTGCTTGGCCCCTTTAATAGTGCCCCTTCAAGCTCCGCATATCGTGCCTACAAGGCGTCACTGCTCAGCCTGTCCATGTGCAAGTAAGCAGAATAAAATATTTCCGATTCGCAGCAGTTAACTCGTTTCTGTGTGTAGCTAAAATGGCAACTTGTATTATTTTCCTTGCAGTGTCATGCCATTTTGTAGTCATGAAATTGAAAACCTGATTTGCCCGAGTGCTTTTCTTTCAATTTTCTCAAGATAACTAAAGGTTTTCCGAGAGCCACCGAATGTCAGGCGATTATCCTGTTTACACTACAAATAAGCTCTTAAGGTTATAAAGGGAAATACACGATAACAATAAAGTGGCAGCCCTTTGCATCCTTAAAGCTATATGACTGTGTTATGCCGGAAGCATAACACGGGTTTTCTGCGGGGAATCCAATCTATGGTTTGAGGCGCCGTGGCATCTCACTCCACTTCTTATTCGTGTGAGGACTGCGCTCATGATTGACTATGGTGGAGGGACGTCATGCCGTTAATGCGTAATACCGTACGTCTTACGGGCTGATCAGCGCCGTAAGTACGGAGATATGAAGTCGCACTAAAGAAGTGAAGACTTCATTCTTGCACACAACTCAGTCGGCAGGAACACCCCATGTATGACCTAATTACTGTGTGCTTGCGCGCACTTTTTAAAGCAAAGCTTTTTACCTCTACCCCCCAAGGGTTCTTTCGAGACCGTTGGTGTCAGCAGAAAACTCCAGCGAACAAATAAAAAAAATTACTGGCACCGCCGGGAATCGAACCTGGAACTAATAGACTAACAAACCGAGAGCCCGTTATCTAACCGATTTAGCTACGAGCACTTTTTTTTTTTTTTTTTTTTTTTTTATTGCCAGGTTTGCACTTTACAACATAATACATGCAGGGTTCAACACATGAATGACACTAAACTGAAAAAAAAAAAAAAAAAAAAAAAAAAAAAAAAACCGCCACCAACCCGACCAGGGCTGGCGTTGTCATTTAAAAGGGTTTTAACGTTGCCAGTGGCTCGACACTTGAAAGCCATTCCGGCACACATTCATGCAATTTCTGTTCTTCTATATACCTTGAAATATATTCCCCGAAATACACCCGCGCCGACCGAGCGTCTACATCGCTGTAGACATAAGCCGAGCGTGCTCGCCAAATACTCTGGAGGCCCAACAGCATTATCATGTCCAATGGCATACCATCATCGTCATCCACTGCCAGGTAACGGATTCCGTGTGGGCTCAGGGGGAGCTCCTTGCGCATAGTCCTCTGAAGAACGTCCCAGAAGAAAACACCTTCCCAACAGTGTAAGAACACGTGATCTACTGTTTCTGGCTTTTTACAAAGTGTACAGTGCGTACCCCACGGAACAAACAGGCCCCTTTCTTCCATCCATGTCTTTGTGGTTAATGTGTTGGTGTGAAGTTTAAAAAAGAAAGACTTCACCCCTGACGGTACTAACATTTTCTTCACGCGCTTAAGAACGTTTTGCCCAGGGCCTCCAGCGTATAAGGCTCGGTACATAGGAACAGGAAGGATAACGCTACATACATCATTATACAATTTCCTCCGTGTAACAGTACTCAAATACTCTTTTGAAAAACGCACGCTCAGAAACATCACCGCGTCGACTACTTCCTTTAAATAGCCATGGAGACCACCACTCATGCGGCCGCTCGTCACAACAAAATTGGGCAGAACTCGCCCGAGCCGCAACTGACAGACAGTCCTCAAAAAAGGATCGCGTACATCGCGAAAAAATAAAAACCTGTTAACAAGCTGTCGCACGAACAAGTGGGTCAGCCCGAGCCCACCTTCCTGAACTCGCCTGAAAAGATTTGTTCGGCTACTTCTCTCCCAACTTGAGGCCCAAACAAACATTGCGAACACGCGGTGAAGTTTCTGCACATTCACTCGCGAACAATGTAGAACTTGCATCACGTACCACAATTTGCTGGCAAGAAATACGTTGCATACGTTTGCCCTTGCGAACATGGATAAACCAGAGCCCCTCCAATTGTCAGCCTTCTCGCGCAGCTCTTGAGCTTGCGCACGCCAATATGGCTCACTGTCTCTATAATACTCCAGTGGAGTGCCCAAGTACTTGACGGGATGAGTAACCCAATTGATGTTGGCAAAAAACTCTGGGGTTGTTGGCCAATCGCCGTGCCAGAACCCGACACACTTTCCCCAGTTCACCAGGCTTCCTGTGACAACGCCGAACCTTTTCACGATTTCGACTACGTGAACGACACTTTCCTTGTTGTGACAAAACACCGCGACATCGTCCGCATAGGCAAGAAGTTTCACTTCACGCGTATGTAAACGGAAACCTCGGATCTGATCGTTCTTTATAATAGTTAAACACAACATTTCAATGTATATGCAAAAAAGCAATGGGCTGAGTGGGCAGCCCTGGCGTACCGAACGTTGCACGTTAATGGGCGCTCCCAGTGACTTGTTTATAATTAACCGCGTCGTACACTTGTGGTACGCCAGGGTCACTCCGTCTCTAATGACGGCTCCCACTTTGATGTGGTCCAAAATAGAGAGCAGAATATCGTGTGAGACGCAATCAAATGCCTTTTGAAGGTCTAGTTGAAGAAGTGCAACGGCATCTCCAGTGGCGTCACAACACTCGAGTACACACCGCGCGGTGTGTATGTTTGTTGTGATTGTGCGTCCTTTGATGCCGCACGTCTGGTGCGGTCCAACAAGGGTTGTGATAACTGTTTGCAGCCTTTGCGCGAGCACCTTCATAAAAACCTTGTAGTCTACGTTGGTCAACGCTATTGGTCGGTATGAAGTGACAGACTTTAATTTTTCAGTTTCCTCTGTTTTAGGTATCAAAACTGTGTGCGATGATGCATACGATGGTGGAAGGGTTTTCATTCGGAATGCCTCATTAAACATTGCCGTTAAAATAGGTGAAACCTCGGCTTTGAAATGCTTATAGAAGGCCGCGCTTAGCCCGTCTGGGCCGGGCGACTTTCCAGGGTTTAAATTATCTATAGCTGCCTTCACTTCTTCAACAGATATGGGTTGTTCCAAACTGTCTTTTGTTTCGTCCTCAAGAATTGGCATGCAGCTGAGATACTCCCTTCGAAAGGTTTCTAGATTACAGGGCCGATACGCGAAGAACTGTTGGTAATATTCAAAGAAAAACTGGTGGATGTCCTCTTTTTTGCTTGACGCGCGTCCTTCCCATTCGATTTTATCTATCGTGTTTTGTCGAACACGTGCTTTTTCAATTCCAAGCGCCCGTTTGGTGGGCGTTTCCCCCATCGCTAATCGCTCAGCTCTCGCACGAACGAGCGCTCCGCGATAGCGTTCTTCGTCCATTAACTCAAGTTGATGTTTCAGTTTGCCTATGTCATCTTTAAACACACCTGGTGTTTTCCCTTCCTCTATAGTTAATCTTTGTAGAGTGTGACGTAGCATCCCTTCTTTCATTTTTTCCTCGTATCTTATGCAGCTTGATCTTTCGATGGCTTTAACTTTAATTGCTTCTTTGAATAATTCCCATTGTTCTCCGATTTTATTATCCTCATTTTTAAATTCTTCAATTTTTTCCTTAACTGTGTCGGTGAAGATTTCGTCCTTTAAAAGTTTAGCGTTTAATTTCCAGAGGTCCCACGAAAAGGTCGTTTTTTGTTTTCTGGGCCCGACGCTACATTTAACAAGGCAGTGATCAGAAAATGATACTGGATGTACACTATATGATTGGCATTTGGGGATTAATTCAAGCGACACATAAAATCTGTCAAGCCGCGCGTGACTGGTTCCCTGAAAGTGGGTGAAGCGCACGTCTCGACCGTTCTCAAGGCATTTTGCCACATCTACCAGCCCAAACTCGTCGATAAGTTCGGCCAGCAAGTCCGTACTTGCGTCCTTGTAAGGACTGCTGCTTGTCTTGTCTTGCGGGGATAACACACAGTTGAAATCTCCCATCATTATAATTTGCCTCTCGTTAGTGAGGTATTGACGTAGAGTGCGAAAGAAATTCTGCCTATCCTCTCTCGCGTTCGGTGCATACAGACAAATCACACGCCATTCAACGTTATTCAACGCGAAATCACACACAACGAAACGACCAAAAACACACGATCGAACACTTTCAACCTCCAGGCCTGAATGCTTTTTCAGAAAAAGCACACAGCCTGCAGAGTTTCCTACAGCATGACTGACACACGCAAAATACCTGGCCGTGAAGCGCTGCACTATGCTCCCGGTCTCATCCTCCCCTTCAACTTTCGTCTCCTGCAATGCCACCACGTCTAAATCCTGCTCAGTAAGTAGGCGGTGCACCTGACTTTGCTTCTTTTTTTGCTGAGAGCCCTCGAACGTTAAGCGTAGCAAAGGTCAACTGAGCTTCAGTAGGCATTTAAACAAAGACGATCTGTGGAGGCCGGGAGCATGGTGCTTACCGTTCTCGTCACGCCGTCGCTAGGCGTGTCCGTCCGCTGTTGGGCCTCCCGGAGGCTGTAGTTGTCCCGGCGTTGTATCCGGCTGTTTGTGGTCGGCCTGAACTTTCGGCCGTAGTCGCAGGGACGACCGCCGCGCGACTGCCGCTTTTTGCGGCGGCTCTCCGGTGCCACCTTCTTCCACCCCCTCCTTGTGGCCGGCCTCTTCGTGGGACCGCTTGGCGGTCGCGTTGACGCTGCTAGCAGGAGAGGCGACGTTCGTTTCCATCTCGTATGGCTCAGTTGCATCCGTTGTGACTTCCACAGAGGGGGCGTCAACACCACCTTCCGCCTGTTGGACAGGCAAAGGTGGGAACGCCTCTGTCGGTTGCCGGCCGTTGCCTGGGTCCTTGAGACCGTCACCGCTGGGTCCACCTGGAGCAGTCGACGCCTCCACCGTCGAATGCTCCCCCACACCTTTCGCTGCTTCCTCAGCTTCCGCTGTGTCCATAAGCAACTCGATCGAATCCTCTCTCTCTGTTGACCCGGTCACATTCGCGTACGTCTTGACGCATTGCTCGTCTCGGTGTCCGAACCGCCGGCATCGGGAGCAGCGCGGCACCTGGCAGTCCCTCCGTACGTGGCCGGCGGTGTGACAGCGCAGGCACTGCATGGGACGGCCGGGGGCCACAACGAGAGCCAGTTCACCTGCCACACGAATTTGGTGGGGCAAGTCGTCAACCTTCAGTCCGGCCTTCAGCTTGAGGAGCACGGTGCGGGTGGTGGAACCTTTGTCGTGCACACCTTGTACTCGCCAGCGTTCCCGGGTGACTTCGCTAACTTTGCCATATGCCGCCAACGCCGCCCGAATGTCTTCGTCCGCAACACCGTACAACAGCCAGTGAAGTTTCAATTTCACCTCTTGGTCCTGCGGGTCGATGACCAGGCAGCGCCGTCCCTTCACTTGCAGTTCGCCGGTCGCAAGCATCTTTTTCGTCGCTTCGGGGCTGTTAAACGTCACCGCCCAGATGTGGTTTATCTGATATGCCCCCAAGGCAACTACCTCGGAAAGCATACCAGACTTGGCCAGCGTGTCCCTGAAATCTTCTACTCGAAAAGGTCGAGCGCGCACGTCACCATGAAGAAAAACTGTGTTTAAAACGATACGCCCGGTAGGCAGAGATGGCAAAATAATCTGATACTCTTCGTTATCATTCGCGTCGATCCTGTTTCCGCGGCTAGGCTGCGCCGCAATTGCCGCCCCTTGGGAGCACATGACCCTACGTCCTTTCACTACGGTGGCCGGAAGTAGAATGTTAGCTACGAGCACACGCGAAGACTGGGAAGACAGGTGGTGTACTCACCAAGCACCTCTACGGGTTTACCCCCTGCGTTCTCGCTGAATGCCATGTGAAAGCGTCACGCGACCACTCACGCCCGTCTAGCGGCCCTGTGCGCACCTTGCTCATGTGCTAAGAGTTACAAAAATTAAAGGAAGCTCACACCAATGCATGGCATCTCACTTCTAGTACGCCATTGTGATAAAGCCTGTGGCCTCCAGTGTTCACATAAACAATTACAGCTCCTTGTCGTCCGCCCTCACGACAAACCAAGGAATACATTCAAATACTCCTAATGGCCAGGCCATCACTCCAAGCCCCAGCATCAAGATCCTGGGCCTAAATCTCGAGGCTAACACCAAGAGTGACGTCTCCTTGCAGCGCCTCAAAAACAGCATTATTCAAATTATACACATGATCAGGCGAGTTGCCACCAAGAAGCCAGGCCTGAAGGAATCCGGTGCCTTTTGATTAATTGAAGCTTTTGTCCTCTCGAGAGTTACTTACGTCAACCCCCTGTCTTCTTCTCGACAAGGAAGACATAGAGATGCTTTATATAATGATTAGAAAGGCGGTCGAGCAGGTCATCGGTCTTCTCATGAGTGCTTCCACACAGAGGCTGCTTAGCACAGGGCTCCACAACACGGTGGAAGAGCTGATAGAAGGCCATCTTTCAAACCAGAAGGTCCGACTCAGAACTGCGATGGGTAACCGCATGCTTCACCAGATTGGCCGGGCAGCCCAGAATTTCACTCCGCTTGACGTATTCCCAGACTCTTGGCGACTAAAACTAAAGATGCTCCCTTTGCTTAGAAATATGAACCCCTCACATGACGAAGGTCACCGAAAAGCACGGGCTCAAGCGCTAAACACCACCCTCGGTGGGTAAAATGCAGTTATCTACACAGACGCCTCCAAACATCGAGGGCAGCAATACACCATCATCGTCGCTACCTCCAGAACCAACCTCCTTGCGTGTAGCTCGCTTAGGACCCAAGAAATGATGGCAGCAGAAGAGGCAGCCATCACCTTGGCTCTCGCTCAACCAGGGGTTCGGAGGGTAGTCATCGATTCCCAGCAAGCCTACTGGAAGTACCAGTAGGGTTGGGTGTCCTGACCTGCACTGCGCGTGCTAAAAACCCCTCCCCAAACGGTTCCATTCAGCTCATCTGGATATCCCCTCACGCTTCAATGGAGGGCAACAAATACGCCCACCCAACAAGTCTGCGCTTTTACCTCCCGTGCTATGGAGCTGCACGAGGACAGTCACCCGCTTGTCACGTTCAGGGAGATAACCCAGCATTATCGCCTTATGAGACAGAGCGTACCTTCGCCTTACCTTGACCTTTCCAGAGAACAACAAACTACCCTACGGCTCATACAATCCGGGCTCCTTCCCACAGCCTACACGTCTTCACTTAATGTATCCGAATCGCTACGACGCTGAATGTAAATTTTGCTCAGAAAGGAACACTCCGCCCCGTAATCGGGGTGTGCGACTTTAGCCCTGAGCACCCTCCTCTCTTTCCGTCAACTACCCAACAAGAGCAATGGGAGATGCTGCTGTCCAGGCCCTCTCTACCTACCCAGCTTCAGCGGGTGGACAGAACACAGGCCGCGCGGACTGCGTATGGGCCCCACAGAAGAAGGAATCACTCCCCAGGGCTGCACTCTGGGCCGTTCAGAAATCTGAACAGAAGTATTTCTTCCTCCTCCTCCTTCTCTGCCGCAAATCTCGTCGCCTCCGTCCACGGCGCAGAGACGGAGAAGACATATCGTCTAACACCGGGTTGGAGCTTACTTTAATTTTATAAAAGAAGTTTACACTCTTGTGCTACACCAATACAACTCAATCAAGCACCGTTCATGCTTCATGCATTGATTTAACCTTAACAAGAATATCTCTTTGAAGTAATAAATGGGGTGGTTAAGTGCATTTCACTTCTCTCTGGTTTTGCTATTTGTAGAGCGATGTGAGTGAATTTAAGTGACGTCGCATGGGTAATCGTTATGGGTGCCGTTTACAGCTTTGCTTAACAACCACATTCACGGGGTGGATTGGCGCGATTTTTTTTAACAATTGGAAATGTGTTCACATACATTTCAATTGAGAAGGAGAAATCGTTCAGCACAAATGAAGCTGCAGTTGGTGCCGAAATAAGACTCGGAAAGAAAAACGCGCCCTATTCATTCAAGCCGTTCAATAACGGGACCCTCGGTCGGCGGAAGCGCCTGACGTGGTGAACGTGTGGACATCCAGGATTGTCCGTGCTCTGTGGACAGGCAGCTCACGTACTCTCGGTCATCATGGTAACCCGAACACAACATCACTGCCCAGAAGGCTAGCGGCGGTTTAACCCGTGCAATGGTAAGTGATTTGTTGCGAGATTGAGAGTGCCAAGTGGCCGTCCGGTCGCACCGGTTTTTTCTTATTGTGTCTGTATACTACTGTTCTGCAAAAATTGCGCAAAAATGAAAATAGCGACAGAAACGCACAGATATCGCTGGTGCGCAACATCCGGAGTGTTTTTGCAGGCTGTATCGTAGCAATAGCGGGTCAAATTCCAGACAACGTGGAATTTCGTTGCTCTTTTAAGAGAAAACGAAGGAGGTATTAGGAGACGTCACCTTCCTTTAAATATACCTTCGGCTTCTCTGTCATTTCGATGGTGATACCAAGCGTTAATTTCGGGCTAACGCTGCAGCGGGAAAAGAAGAGCTTCAGATGGGCACGCAGTGAGGATTGGCATAAAGGACGCCGCGATAGGTGTGTTTTAGCAGTAAGGACTGCATTGGGCTGAATGTGCCCGAATGCCAGCAACGTCACGAATAAGAGTGCAACGTGCGTTGCAAAATAAAATTGTAAGAAATGAAAATCAGCTGCTTAACCCGGGAGTTTCGGCACAATAACTTCGTCGCGGGGAATTAACCGGGACCAGTATTAGAATATATGAGTCCGTGCACACCAGCAAGATAGGACTGCTCAAAGTTGCACCGCCTCATGCCAGATGCCTTTCGCAATACATACGAATATTGGAAATGTGTAGAACATTTCAATTGCACCGAAGCACAGCCAAGGCGAATCAGGCATGCGCCAGTGGTGGGAACAGGCTTGAAGTATTCATTAACGAAAGTCGCTCGGGTTAGTTCACATCATTCGGCAATAGGTGCTATCGGAACGGAGGGTAACAATAAATGATTTAGCAGGTAGCTGTGATCTATTAACAACCATTATACATACGCCATTCTAACAATATATATTGTTCGAACGAGTAATACAACAAACCATGAGCATTACTGGCCATAAGTTCATGTCTGCCGTTGTACGCCTTATCGCATCTGTATTTAAAAAATCTGTTTAATGCACCGCAGCTACACGTGGCCGATGATGCGTGCTGTAGTGTAGGGCTCCGGATTAATATGGTAACCTGGGGATCTTTAACGTGCGCCGGTCTCGCATCTTTCCTTACGTTCAATAACAGCCTGAGTAAACATTCTTGAGCAGCTGTATAAACATGAAGTGTGTCTTCTATATGTGCCGTCTATGTGTAGTTCGCTAACGTACTCTGCCGGGCTAGTTGGTAAATCCTTTTCAACTTTGGTCAAGTTGCGAAGCATTGACACAAACAGACAAAGTAGGCGATCGAGCGCCTCCCTTCTGCTTTTTCTATTTGTGTGTCAACGCTCTGCGTCCCGGATAGCATTGAAAACATAGAGTTTCATACTAATATATATATATTAGTAGGAAACTCTATGGTTGAAAATGTCTGCTTAGTACCAAATCTTCAGACGTGAATATTGCGAACTATTTTACTACTTCCTCCCAAGCTTTCTTCGTTCTCCACGACAGAATTAGCCGATGGTTGTCATGTGCGGATAAAAAATAAAAATGAAGAGAGACTACACCAGATGCCTGAACAATATACGCAGTTTGTTTTTGCATGCGTATATTTCGGGGGGTGTTTTGACACGGAACCCCCCCCCCCCCCTCCTGGGTACGTTCTCGGTTAGCGCCACGTTTAAAGAAAGAAATTAGAGGGGTTGGGGGCATCAGGCCTTTAAGAGCAAACTGCAACTACACCAAGAATGGCCCCCATCCTTGGTCGAATAAAGAACTCAATTTCTCGGGACACTTCAGTCTACACACACGCTTTGCTTGAAAAAGCCTGACGTAGTATTCTGATGGGTCCCTTTCATATACACGTACAGGTGCTGCAAAAGTAAAACGGAGCACGCCAGCGGTGGCCGGACCGGGCGAAATTGTATGCCAGCGCGATCTATGAACAGATGCGCCGCAGATAGCTAGAGTGCGTGGGCACATTCGGCTGGGCCATCTCGAAGTTCTGACGGTCGCCTTATCGCTGGCTCAAACAAATGCGCGCTGCTGCGATCCCTGCTCGCCAGGGGTGCTTCCAAAGCTTTATGCACAAATCTGTTCGCCCGCGTCTGGAAGGAAACTAGATCTTTAGTGCGGTCCGCTTTATGCTTTGAATATACGTGCCTGCCGTGGCTCGCCATTCATTCGATTGTGAGTTTGTTGCAAGCATCTGTGGCCAGAATCATGCTTGGTCCAAGGAAACTCATAAAAATAGACAAAAAAATTCCATGCTTGAACTGCCTACATTGCCTGCAGTCTTTCCTCACTCTATAGTAATTGTTAGGCCCTCTTCACTCTATGGTGTGATGTCTCTTCAGAAGGTGCTTCTATTAATAAAACTGAATTGTTTGGTGCCTGGGGGGAGACGAGGGTCAGAGGCTAGCGGACGAGGGCAGACACCGGGATACGCTGGCCAGTCAGACATGTTCCGCTAAGTGCGCTGAGGTATTTTCGTGTTTTAATGTAAATAGCGTAATATTTCAAATCGTGTGCCTTGATATGTAAGCAAACGTAATCGCCAGAACATCAAACACATTAGCCTAGAGCAGGGGTCTCAAACACGAGGCCTGCAGGCCACCTGAGGCCCGCAAGCCTTTCGATTGAGGCCTGGCCAGCTCATAAGTGATTTCGTTCATATATTTTTATTTGTTTTTTAGAGCGCATTCAATCAATCCCCATGTGTTAAAACATCACCGCGGAACAAATATTTTACATTTCAGAATCAACGTATAGATTTTAGTCATCCTGGAGATCGATATCGATGATATGTTTCTCGAATCCTGACGCCAAATTCTATTCAGAAATGACCCGGCATAGTTACAAGATGTGGGAAAAGACCCGTATCCTTCAAACGGCAGCGTTAGCTGGCATTTTGTTAGCGACTGCCGGAATCAGGCGGCGCAGTAGGATAACAAACCCAAGTAGAGCCCCATGGCGTACCGTAGGTGCGTAACACCGAGGCTTCGAAAAACAAGCGGTTCACATAGTCATAAGCGTTCGAACACCCGCCGCGGTGGCTCAGTGGCTAAGGCATTGCGCTGCTGAGCACGAGGTCGCGGGCTCGATTCCCGGCCGCGGCGGCCGCTTTTCTGATGGAGGCGAAAAGCAAAAACGCCCATGTCTACGAGATGTCGGTGCACGTTAAAGATCCCCAGGTGGTCAAAATTAATCTGGAGCCCTCCGCTACGGCGCGCCTCATCGCCTGCGTTGCGTCGGCGCGTTAAACCCCAAAATCAACCAATAAGCGTTCGAAACTCCTGAACCGCTGGCGCTTGTCATACATCTCCCCTTTGTTTAGTGCAAAAGAAACTGCAGGCACGTTTGAGACAAAATACGTGTATGTAACCGGACGCCCCCGCGCCCATTTAGTTAGGAACGCCCGTTGGGTCGGTTTGAGAAAAAAGTGGCCGCCAAAAAAGACGCGTTCGAAACTAAGCAGTAAGGCGCCCGCACGTGCGACATTAAATTAAGCAAAAAAAGTGTGCCCTTCCACTCTGTGAAGAAGGATGATCTGCAAAGCTGGACGCAGTCCACGGAGTGCGCGAAACAAAACACGTTTATCGTAATTTGCGATGGAGCATATTTCCTAGACAATTACCTGAATGAACCTCTGACGGATCTTAGCTTTGTTCTTGCAGATAAACAATGAACTACCTGTGTCCCTACTGCGTCGTAAGCATCTTACTGTTTCTGTAAGGCTTGGTTCAGACTGTTGCCACAACTGACTGTCGTAATAACTTTAAAGAATGACGTCATTTCACGTCTCAGCCAACGGAACTCCGTGCCATGGCATTTTTTACGTCCATAGATCCCGATACGGGTTTTGCGTCGGTAATCTGAATATACCCTAACACACAAACCCAATCCGCTGTACCACTGACTCCAGACAAGGCCCCATTGGGCCGTGTAACTTTCGCGTTTAAATCTCGCACCAGCACAACGGACATGCCATCCATGAGTACGGGCATGAAACCTATAGCTGCGCGTACACGCCTTCCCTCCTCCCTCTCACTATTCTTCACTACAACCTGCGCACGCATAAACCGGCGACCGGTCATGTGCGCCTGCTTAAAAGTGACAGACGCCATCGAGTATTTCCCCTGAAAGTCCTCTGAAGAAGTGATATTGGCTCACGCCGGCGTTTCAAGCGGGAAATTTGCTGTTTATCTGGGAGTGATTCGCCGCTACTCCACGAGCTGAACTTTAGGCGGTAACGGCGGTGCCAGCAACTTTCCATTGTTTTTGCACCCATTCGCGCTTGTGTTCGGGCCAACGCTTCGATTCTTGCTCTTCTTCCTCCAAACGAACGGCATGCATCTGTCCCATAACGATTTAAATCCTGGAAGCCCTTGAGCTCTATTCTCGCGTACATACAGGTGGCTGTCTGTTTTGCTTCCCCCTCGTATGCATCTTACTGTGTGTGTAAGATGTCTGTGTAACACATCAAGCCACGCACGAACCACTCGATTGAGGAGGACCGCCGACTAACCGCATTGAGCCATGTAATTTCGACATCTAAATACCAGCACAACCGTCGTTTCATCGGTAGCGGCATGAAACCTAGCTGTGCGTGCACGCCCCCTTTTTTCTTCCCGCAAACCGTGCACGCATAAACCGGCAACCGGTGGTGCCGTATACTTGGCGTGAAAGACACCAGTGAAAATGCCGCTCGGAAGGCCTTCCAAGCTGAAAAATGAATATGGGCTCAAGCCCGCGTTCCTACTAAGGAAGGTTCTCTTCTACCAGGAGGGATTCGCAGCTACTTGGAAGAGTGAATTTGAGTGGAAAAGGTGACGGCGGGTTTCGGTTGTTTTAGGGGCAGCCCTTTGGCCCCGTTACCTGGGCTTCGCGGGAGCGGCATCTGTTTATGTCCGCGTAACCGAGTGACCGAACGCAGTAGAGACAAAAGAAAAAATCCGGAGAGGAGCGTCTAGCGAAGGGTGAAGTGTAGTACGACACGTGCGGCTATGGCGTCATCTCTATCATTGCCTTTCCCTCACACTTTTCATGTGCCTCCACCAAGGAGTTCCCTCCCCCTGACACTTTCCCCAAACGCTGTTTCATTCTCCGCTAATCCAAACCACGTGACGTTTGCGCGGGAGGTTCAAACACGATTTGCAATATGCTGGCCGGCGGCGGCGGCGCACTGCCACGTAGCAGCAGAGTAGCGCACGCCGCCGTACGTTGGATGATCACGCGAACATTTCCTGAGACGCAGCAGAAATGCTCTATGACCGAGAAGACTGCAGCTCCCGCTGCGCACAAACTTCATATTAGGGAGTGTAGTAATCGTCAGTTCATTTTTACGCCCATCCGTGCTTCTGTTTATTTTTCGCAATCATCTGATAACCGCACTACGGCCGTTAGCTGCCGACTGGGCACCTTTCCAAAGGGTCATCGGTGGAGGCGAGGGTGAACATAGTTTTGAAACAGGTGTCAGCGTTGGAGAGGAGGAGCCCCGGAGCGGCGCCGAGTAAATCGATGACACCGGAATGAAAACTGTGGGGGGGGGGGGGGGGTTAGACATATACTGCTTTGCAGCAAAAAAGGGCGAAAAACCGGTCTGCAGGGATCCTATTGCACAGATACGAGCAGACCGTCGATTAGTGGTGGTCGCTGGTGCGGTTGCTACCAACGCTTCCGCAGAAGGTGCCCGTCACGTAAAACCTCAGCGCACACAACACTTGCTCCTCGGCAGTCATGGAGCGAAAGCCGCCTCAAAGTTGTCGCCCGCGGGCTCGATCGCCAGATGACTGCACAGCCGAGGTACAGTACTTTTGGAGAGACGAAAACGAGGTAGACATTCTTCCTCCGCTAAAGAAAAAGATCTTCCGGGGCAGAATTATGCCTGCTACGGCGACCGTGAACAATTAACCCCACCGCAGCAGCTGCCTTTAAGAGCCTCACGAGTTCAACACGGCCGTACAATATCAATTCCGAGTTTATTCCGAGTTATCGTGTCAACCAAACACACCCAGCCCATTCGTGAACTCGGCGTAGCGACCGAAGCGCCACCCAACGATGGCGTCGACTTCGCCGGTGGGGTAGTGTCGCAACCACGAAGTCACTTGCATTTGATGCTCCAGTAACAAAGCTTAGCTGCAAACAATGAACGAACGAAGTCTCCAGGCCACCGTCAGTCAATCTTGCCACAGTCGAGGGGGCGCACGGTACGAATGAAGAGTTCGCTAGTCCGAACGATAGGAGCGGCCAAGACGACAAGACTACAAGCAGTCTTCATACACAGTGAAAACACAATCGATGACAGATGACACGATTTCATCGTCTAAAATTCCCTCCTCAATGTCCATACACGCTCATGACATGCTACATTGGGGCGATTTCTGATACTACTTCCGTCGTCCGCACGCAAACAGTCGGCCACGTTTGACAGAGTCGGGAGAAGGGCGCGTTCCCTTCACTACAATTAACTCCTTTGTTTACTTGATTTGGGGTTGCGCTGAGGTGCACTGAAACCACCCTGAAACTATGTAGGAAACACAATTCACTGGAAGGACAGAACACCGAAAAAATCGAAGCTGTCCCGCGCCGATTTTAGAGGGCAAAGCTTTGAAGAAGGCCGTGGCCAGGCAGGAGTTTTAATGAAAAAAAAAAAAATTCGCAGAACATTTCTTAGTGCCCTGAACTTTTCACCTCCGAGCCTTTCTCAGCTCCGTCATCTTCTCTCATGCAGGCCATGCTTGTCTACCTGGCTCTTCGATATCCCGAGTCGTGTTATCTTCCCTCTCGTGTTCGCCGTCTTCGTCTTGGTGTACTGGGTGGTGCTTATCTACTGCATCGTGCAGAACAACCAAGCAGACTCCGCTGCCTATTTCGACGCAATGAATGCTGTCTAAAACAATCGCCTCTCTGACAGAACGTTTATATTTTAATACAGTTCAATGGATTCGCCCTTGCATCTGTATATGTATTGTGGTGTGGGTCTGGCTCGGACGAACTTCCGCACGCCGCTGCCGTGTACACAGCGCCAGCGTGAGAGACAGACAAGCGACAAAGGCAACCGGCGCCGCCGGCCTCAAAGTGGGGGTTTATTCCCAAAAACCCTTCTCGCGCTCCCGTCTTCGTCGTCGACTGGTCCCGCGTTGCTCGAGCGGCCGGAGTCATTCGACTTCCGGCGCTACCGGTGGACGATGGTCGGCCCAGGCTGGAAGAGAAGAGCCGGGTGACAGCGCCG
This sequence comes from Haemaphysalis longicornis, assembly GCF_048455015.1. NCBI lineage: Eukaryota > Metazoa > Arthropoda > Arachnida > Ixodida > Ixodidae > Haemaphysalis > Haemaphysalis longicornis. The sequence goes on along the minus strand of NW_027526203.1, from coordinate 194,833,914 downwards.
CCGCACGCCGTACTGTCCCCGGTCCGAGCGCCGCAGCCAACCGCCTCGCCGTTGAAGCAACTCTCGAGCTACCCGCTTCCAAGCGTGCCGGTGGCGCCACCTCACGAGGCGCAAACAAACCGCCATATTGCTGCCATCCTATAGGCGGTATTCAATGAAAAGTTTAGCGGGCGATTTCTCCGCCTGGCAACACTGAAAACCGCCATGTCGTTGGCCACCGTGTCAGCGCATGCGCTTTGCGCCCGCATCTCGAAGAAAAAAGCACCAGCGCACATCGTCTGCTGCGTTTCAGCCCGATTATCGGTAGTGGCGTCAACAGATATAATATTATTCGCACTCACATTAAGTGGTGGCGCTCTACACACCCTCGAGCACTTCAAATCCACGGAGGATGAAACCGCGGCTGCGAATGGCAGCATGAGTCCGACGCTGCATTTGTCTGCCGCCGCGGATGTCGACACAAGTGCACGCGCACCGCATCCACGACTTTATTGACTTTATGTTTGGTAGGCGCCCTCTAATACGTGGTCGAGTACAAAAACCGAATAATTTCTTTGGAGAAATGGTTCATGCGTACACCGATTTAGCGCTGGCTTCTCGTGCGCTAAATGTTTCACACCCAGCAAAACAACTCACGTCTGACGTTAGAGCGCGGCGGCTGGCAATCAGCCGATCTGCGGCGGCTACTTCATACGCGTCTGGCGATAGGTAGGTCGTACTGTGCTGCACTCAACAGTACTTGGCGTCGAGGTATTACTTTGCGTTCAGAGAGCAACAGTTCGGTAATGATGCAGTTCCTGCTGTCAAACGGACCACTGCGCTCACGTTGCAACCTTTGTGCCACGACCGACTCGCACTCACTCGTAGGTGTGCGCGGAGGCTGGAGTTGAATTGCAGATTTGTCATACTCCATTGAATTATCACACTCATGAGCGGAGTCATGACTTTTCGCGTAACCAACGCTATCGCGTCCCAACCGACTATCGAATCACTATCACACGCCTTGCACGGGAACCCAAGGTCACTCGCGGCCCGCGGCCTGCCTGGCCGCCATGAAGGCATAGAGCCTATCCTCTGCACGTCACGGCAAGGAGCTGCTGGAGGACGCCTAACCAAACTGGGCTGCTCCTACTAAACACCGGGTCACCCACCATCGTGACATGCGTCGCCCAGTCTGCTTCAACCTACGTACTGTTTTGGAATGTTGCAGTTACCCGCGTACACTAGACTTTCTACACCCTCATTCACAAAATAAGTGTAGTATAGGTGTAATCAGGGTTGTGTGAGGTTACTACGCCCACTTTCTGAGGTTCCAAAACCCTAATTCGTAGTTTTAGATTCATTTTATGTGGCATAAAGGGTGGCGACCGACTGTACCACCCTCGGTGTTCTGTAGGATGTTCAAAGGGTGTGGAAAGAGGGTGTGTTACTTAAAAATAGTGATGGTTATAAAGGCCATATACGTAGTTTTAAGCACTGTGAGGTACAACACATCCCTCCTCTCACCTCACCGATTGTGAAAGACGCTCAAACCCACCGCTGTAGCTCCTTCTTTCGAAACAGAGAAGGGCCCCTTCATATTTTGACAAAATTATCGTCACGGTAATAACAGTTCTTAAGAAATTAGTATACAGTCACCAATCAGTGGTAGTACCTCAAAATTCTATTCCTATGAGTACTGATGAAGCTTGAAAATTCTGCGGTGAGTCGACCAGAATGACAACACGATTTAACAAATTTCGCATATTGTGTATATGGTTTGCTCGTATCAATACGGAGGAGTTTAGCTTGAAATGTATAGAAAAATATTGCCCTTAATGCAGAAACTGCACTTTTTTTAATCATGTAATCCTCCTCAGATGTCGAGAAGTGTTGCAAGGTGGTTATACCCTTTCTTGTTGTTATCCCAGCACCCCTTTGCTAATTCCCTAGGTACGACCTAAATGCTCTACAAAATTGGTGTATACGCGTGAAAGGGTGGTGGGAGGTTATACCTTTTTTTCTTTTAGTCTAACACCATTGTTTCAGCTATGGGTGTATTACAACCATTCGGTGAGAAAAGAGTGGTAGATGACTGGACAACCACGGTTTTTTTGTTAGGCGTCGAAAGGCTGTGAAGTGGATGTTTAGTTGTAAATAAATTAGGCCCCACAAATTCTGTTTAAAACACCGTGGCGTGCAAAACAATTGGCTCATAAAAAAGCCGCCCGCATCTTCCCACGGGGGGAACTCGAGTAAACTTGTCGCATCTACTCGAGTCAAGCAAAGCGTCACGTCAAGCGAAAGCCAAGCAAAGACGCCCTTGACTGAATTCCGAACGCGCGCTCCGCCGCTTATATACGTTGAGGGGACTACGTAAGCCGGTCCCAGTCGACGACGTTGGCGTACTTGTAAAGCGGCGTGGACTCTAGTTGAGCCAAGCGCGGATGTTGCTTCGCCGGAGAACGGCACACCGGTTAATGCGCAGCGCGCCCGAAGGAGAGGAAACCGCGGAAGAGAGAGCACAGCACATGCGCCGGCCCCAGCGCGTCTGCCGCGGCTATGACGCAACGTGCCGTGGCTATGACGCAACACAATCCAACACAATCCACTTTAATCCAATCCAATCCATTCCAATCCAATCCAAGCCAAGCCAATCCAATCCAAGCCAAGCCAAGCCAATCCAATCCAATCCAATGCCCCTCGCGAGAGAGTGTTCGAATCCAATCCAATGCCCCTCGCGAGAGAGTTCGCTATCGCCTCGACTCGACGCGCATGCGCAGTGAGCGTGCGGACTACGGATGCCAACGCGGGTGACATCGTGAGTTGCTGAAATGCTCTGCATTTAAAATAGCGGGCTTATCTACTTTACGCAACGGAGTGCATATTGCAACTCGATTCGAAACGGCGCAGCACGCGGATGTTTGCACAAGCCGTGCTTTTTCACCGTGAGCGGCCTCAATTGGGCGCGCTGATAATGTCAAGCCTGCTCCGCGCGATTGCGCCGGTTTCGCTCGACGTTTATCGGATGCTGCACGATTACTACTTTGTTAACTCGAGCAGCTGGAAACTCGGTAATGAGCCGGCTCGGACCTTCTGGGATATCGCCGAGATACATGTGTAAAGCTTTGAAAGCGCCCCTGGCGAGCAAGGATGGCAGCAGCACGACTTCGTTTGAGCCGGCTATAGGGCGAGAGTTAGAACATCGAGATGGGCCCGGCGGATCTGCCCACGTACCCTCGCTATTTGATTGATTGATTGATTGATTGATTGATTGATTGATTGATTGATTGATTGATTGATTGATTGATTGATTGATTGATTGATTGTAGGGTTAACGGTAACGCAGGCAATGGGGCGCGCCGTAGTGGAGTGCTCCGGATTAATTTCAACCACCCGGTGACCTTTAACATGCGCCGAAATCTCGCACACACAGGCATTTTTGATTGATTGATTGATTGATTGATTGATTGATTGATTGATTGATTGATTGATTGATTGATTGATTGATTGATTGATTGTAGGGTTTAACGCGCCGACGCAACGCAGGCGATGAGGCGCGCCGTTGTGGAGGGCTCCGGATTAATTTTGACCACCTGAGGATCCTTAACGTGCGCCGAAATCTCGAACACACGGGAGTTTTTCCTTTTCGCCTCCATCAGAAAAGCGGCCGCTGCGGCCGGGAATCGAACCCGCGACCTCGTGCTCAGCAGCGCAACGCCTTAGCCACTGAGTCACAGTGGCGGGTACCATATATCTTCGGCGCATCTATTCATTGGTCGCGCTGGCATGCAATTTCATGCGGTCCGGCCATAGAGTTTCTTAGTAAGTATACTAAAGAGGAAACTGCACCTCGAAATACATGTCGTCGTGGGGGGTTATGGCTTGGACTTGGCATGACAATTGGATTCTTAAGCGGTTTTCTTTTTGCATTTGCTTGCTTCCCTATGCATTAACACGTCTACGAGCTACGAGATAGCTGAAATCCTCTCTGTTCTGTGGTAGCCGTGAGTTGTGGCAACTGCGTGTTCGGTGGAAGAGCAGGCAGTGCGTGATCGTACCAAACGTTGGTCATGCCGAAGTCGAAATAACTTATGACTGAGAGGGTAATATGGTGCTGCGAAAGTTGTAGCTGTCCAAAAAAAAAAAAAAAAAAACGCACGTAGTTCGACGAAGACCAGATGCGACAGATACGGGCGCCTGTATCCGTCCTATAGATCTTGTCTTCGTCCACGAATGTTTAACGCCACGTTTTAGATGCGCAGTACCTTAGGACCGCACAACGTCCGTCCGGGTCCGTGCGCATAGCATTTACAATCACAAAAAATCATACAGGCACCCGCACCGGCACCAGCAGGATTCGAACACGTGTCAGACACAGTTACTGTCAGTCGTCTTACCCATTGGGCTACGACCGTGAGTAGTACCCGAGAGTCAAACGGCTTACTCCCTCGCCTGTAACGGTGCGGAGTACCTTAGTTAGGACCTCTCAATGTCTGTCCGCGTCCATCCGTGCGCACACCACCATCAAGCGAAAATCAAGCGAAATTGGATTTGAGCCGTGAGTTGCAGTTTCATTTAGGTAGTAATCAAGGTGCAACTCACGGTTCAAATCGAATGACGGTCGGGGCGCAAAACGGATGTCACTCGGGGCGCAACTTCGATGTCATTTCGAGTCCCCGTACTCCGCATCCTCGCCATCATCCACGGAGCGGAGATGCTGCCATTTCTTTTTTCTTCAAGTAGGAACGAACTCGCTCAGCAACAAGTTTTTTTAAACTGCCCCTGACGGTCCGTGCACCGGTTCACCACAAATGCGATGTTTTTATAGGAACGCTCAAAAACGTTTCCAAGCTCTTCAAAAACCTTATTATTACACATAACGGTAAAAATAATAACATAGGAGTCTCTAATCAGTTTTCCCAAAATATTAACGTTGTTGTTAACTACCAGCTCGGCCGCACATTAGTAGGTACAACCGTTCCGGGGGAAATACGCTTTACGTAATTCCATTTTCCTTAGCTTCAAAACAGCCTGTTTTATTTTTACTTATATAATAACACACTCTTCTTTGCGTTTTTGTGGCACTGTGTTCGAATATACGACCGCTTAAACGTTTCAATCCAAGCCAATGACGAAACTATGGCGAGCGCACGGTACAGTTAAACCTGGCTATAACGAAGTTGACAAAAGTTCGCAATTTTTCGTTGAATCCAGGTTTTCGTTACATGCAGGTTTCGAGTTAACGATCGCGTGAATGAAGCAGAAACGAAACGAGAATGCTAGACATCAATGGTCATGCTTTGAAGGATTTATTTCACAGTGAAAAACCGTGATTTACGCCTGCTGCATTCGCACGAGCTTAGGCACTGCAGAGCGCTCCAAAAATGTGAGGTCACTGACTCCCGTTTCACAAACGTCACTTATGTATCACTTTTTCCTTTTCACCATTTTTGGTTCCAAACGTGTTTCAAAAACCAAACTTATGCTTGATGCTGGAACTGAACTTGATACTGTTTTTTGCACTCAATATTGTTGAGGGCGCTAGCTGGGGCACTGTGCAGGGCGGTGGCGGCATTTCAAAATGCGAGCTTCTCTTGAAAAGAGAATTTTTTTTTGTTTTCTGGAAGCACAACTTATCACTGGCGAACCGACACCACAGATATCAGTGAACAGTAGACGCGCAACTACACGCCGACAGGCAGGACTAGCACTTCAAAACGCACGGTGGTTTGCGGTACCGGCGAAAAAAAAAAATGACGTGCAGTTACTCTTGCCACCTGGTGTCAAGTTATACAAGCAAAGGCTAAAGTTGGTGCTACGTTACATATGGTATGGTGCCAGCCGCTCTGTTTATAACCACCATCATCATCATCAGTAGCAGCAGCAGCAGCATGACGAATTTTGTTTTTGACGATTCCAGGCGTTTTCGTAGCTTCTGGCTCCTTAAAGTAGTGCTTGTAGTCGGTAAATTAGTGCATTTCTCCAGCCGATTTTCCGTAAAAGTGCAAAAAGAATGACAGATCAGCTCAGTGAGTTCGTTAGATAAAGGTTAATCGCCGCAACGCTTTCGTTACATAGAGATCGCAAATACATGGGCTGCAATGGGGGTAGCAACGGGGAATTGAAAAACTTTGTTAAATTGAGGAAATCGTTACATAGAGGTTCGTTACATTCAGGTTTGATTGTGTTATGGCGGCCCATGACGACACAGACGGCCTTGAAATGAGCCGCATAGACGCTAGTGCCAGATTCCGCTCTAGTGTATGTTGTAGGAAACTCTATTGCTTGTATTCAGTGGGGAGGCGCGCATGCAGGCAACCGTGTAAGTGCGCCGTTTTTCGTTACGTCGGGCTCCGCGGGATGCCGGTACTTGTCCGTGCTAAGCATATGACTGTGTTGCACGTTACAAACTCTACCTCACCGAACGCAAATTATTGTCTCGAGTCCAATGTGAGTGTGATTAACAGCCTCTCTGTTGACGCCACCGTTGAGAATCGGAGCAGACGACGCACGCCGGTTTTTTTTTTCTTCGGCGTGCGGGCGCCGTGGCCCACGCCGCGCCATGTCCGTTGCGCATCGGCCATGTCTGTGGCCGTTCCCAGTGTTGCCAAGTGAAGAAATCGACAGGTAAACTTTTCAACGAATACCACCTATAATGGTGCTGCATGCGGAAGATAGCACAAGCTTTACTTTATCAACGTTAGCGGCCCCAATACAGCGCGCTGCATACGCCAGGCGTGCTGCGCGCGATTCTGGCGGGTTCGCTCGAGGCGTATCCAATGCTCCACTATCTATAGTTTTATAACCGAAGCAGCTGGAAACTCGGTAGTAGACGAACCTCGGGCCTTCTGGAATAGCGCCCCAGCTTCGCTGTTAAAAATTAGGATGACGCCGAACGGATGTAGCTTTTCTGGCTGTTGCAACTTTGAGCAAGGTCTGTTCGTGCCGCTGCTGAAACAACGCAGGACAAGGGATGGCTGTCGTTCCTGACGGTGTGCCTGGCGTGCGGGGCCGCGTTGTACCAGGCCGAGGTTGAGCGGGATCATTGGGTGACCTCGCAGGCCGTCACGCTCAAGGCGGGCGCCGGCGACGCCTTCCGCTTCGTCACCACATCGGAGTACATGAGCAAGGTGCGTATACCGTAGCGCTCCCCAATCCTTGCTCCCTGCCCACCTTAACTGGTGGAAAGATCTCGAAATAAAGGTACTCGTATTGTGGCTAGAACGGTGCTCTCCAATTTGGGAAGCATCTGATTCCAAAAGCTGATTTCGGAAGCAGCTGATGAGGCGCAGTCTCGTATCCTACACACGAATAGAAAATTCCAGGTGCTTGTCAAACGAATAAAGCATACCATGCACAGAAATTTTACCACAGGGCCCTCAAACACCCTGTGCCATTTCTACTAGGTGAACTCCCACATTAAAGGGCTAGCCCAGTACGCCATTAGTTTTCTCCCTGAAGAAATTGGTGGAATCGTTTTGAGTGAAAAGAATGGTAGAAATTCAGAAGTGCGTTTTCTAACATTTTGTTTTTGAATTTAGAGTTACCAAGACAAGGCGCGAGCAGTGAGACACGCTGAGCCCCAATCGAGACAGGAGGAGCCCGTGACCACTCGAAGTTCCTGTGTCGTATATTACTCTTTTCTGCTACGCGTCAGTGCTCACTGGAAAACTCTCGCCTGAATGTCTTGTGAGCGTCACCACTGTTACCTCATCCAATATTTGCCCTCTTTTTTCTTGTTGTTGTTTTTTGTCTGCAGTGGCTACCGTTCGTAAGCTCCGTACGTGAGGCCGATGGGAGACGCATGTCAGTCGGAAAAGAGTACCGTGCGACGTACGAGTTGCCCCTTCTCGGTGAGATTTTGTGCGCTCATGTATGTGTTATTCACATGAACATTTCTGCATTTGCGGCAACATAAGGGGATAGGTTGACTAGAATTTACAATGTTAAGTCTAGACTGCCTTCGCCTTGCCCATACTTGACCACATAATAACTGCTTTCAGAAAAAAGTATACTTACCGCATTTTGCCGATTCCAGGCGCTTTCCTTCCGAACCTGTGATACTCGCCGTGGGGAAGGGTGCTTGTAGTCGAATCCAGTTCTGCCATAGATTTAAGCTTCCTGTTATTTTTCTCTTAGCCAAACGGGGACCAAAGTGTCTGTGTAAATGTTTGCGACCCTACCAGGTCGCATGCATATCAATCATTGCTAGCGCATGAGTAATGGTGAGGGTGTCAGCGTTACTAGTTACTTTAGCAGATCACTTGGCAGCTATGGCATGTATGCTGTATTGTATAATGTATTACCGTAATCATCGTATTATAGTGGTCGTAGGCCGTATCGGAGGGCATGCCTACGGCTGTGTGAATTATTACTTTTGGGCCACATGCCTGCAGTTATTGCTAACCGGGTTAACTATAAAAGAAGAAAAGCTCAATTCACTATAAAAGAAAAAAATTCACTATAAAAGAATAAAAACTATGACAAGCGTCTGCTTGCCAGAGTTTTGAAATGATACCAGTCTTTGTTAGACTGATGTGCTCGCTCTTTGCGCCTGTTAGTTTTTAAAGACGATGGTCTTTCTTGGGCTACTTAAACCCAGAAATTTTGGTCTGTGTGTATGTCCGTTTGTATGCCTGTCTGTCTGTCTGTCTGTGACTAGATATAGCCACCCGGCCAAAGTAAAATAGATATTGCGCCAAATATAAACGTCTAAACACCCAAATATAAACGCCTAAGCCCGGTTTATATGTTCATAATTGCCAACTTTGTTGAACAAGAAGAAGACATTACGCAAATATAAGACAGGAAAATAATACACAAGGGATATTTACAGTGTTCCTTTATTACAAAATGCATGGATGCTGGGTTTTTCGATAGCAAATGATATTCTACATCTACTGCAGAAAACTTCCGCCTGCTGTTGCCCGCGCCACCTCCTGGCGGTATATGAAAAATCACGCGGCAACAGCAACGAAAGGTTCCACTAGCTATGTTCCACGTTCTGCTTGGAACGCACGTGGAACCTTGAAGTCGGCCGCCTCGATTAACGCGCGTCTCAGCCGTACTGCAGCGCTGGCATCGAGGAACCCGGCCTGTAGCAGTGGAACGCGGTAAATTCAAATCGCCTTGAGCAAACCTTTAGTGTGTTTACCTTGGGATGAGCGCGACGGTACAGGAACAACAACAACAGGAACAGAGGTGAGCGGAAAGCAAAGGGGGGCATTTCCTTGGCAAATGTCTACAAAGTCTATCGACTTTTGACGACATTTGCAACGAAAGGAGCAAATACGGGACCAATTTTTTATATTCTGAATTTGTCTAAAATTTGCACGCATTAAAGAAAAAAATGTAACTAAGTTGTACTCTCTCTCCCTGTGCATCCCGTTGGCTTTCTTGCTTAATTTATTTGTTTTCTAAGTGTGATATGTCCGTGTTGATTGTGTCGCTATGTCGTGCTTCGCGCTCAGCCGATCCACATTGCCACGCGTAGATTTTCACTAGGTTATGCATGGCCAGTTAGTAAAAACACTAAGTATCTATAGTTCATACCACAAGCTGCCTGCAGCACTGTGTAGGCTATATTGTTGTCAATGGAGCGCCCACTGAGGGCGCATAACTCACCGCGACGAGTGTTTTGAAAGGACCTTTCAGTCTCCGGCCCCTCTCGGCCGGTGGAACCGCAAGCCCCAGCGCCTATTCTAGCTTTCCTTCGCGGTGAGTAGGCCCCCTCAGTGGGCGCTTTATTAACAACAATGTAGCTTCTACACTGCTGCATGCAGCTTGTAGTATGAACTATAGTGTTTGCTGTGACAAGTAACTGGTTAGTGTTCTGTTAGTAAATGTACCACCTTTTTTTTTAGAGTGTGTCCTGCCGCTACGTTACATTTTTGGTGGAGTGTGCGGGTCGATCATCCCCATCCTGGCCACAGATTCGCACCGTCTCGGCCTGGACGCGATTATTGATGGTGCATCGGCCATGTCGGGCAGCCACAGTCCCGCCGCGACCGCAGTTCGACCACGTCCCCCGCATCATGCCGCCAGCCCGTGAGACGCCGATCAAGACCTGCCAAGACCAGCACTGAAGATACGAAGAGGAGATGTTTCCCCAACACTCTCGTGCGACGTGGCTCCAACAACCTTCGACGCTTCGTCACCGCTGAAGACATCGTTGTTGCGGGGCCAGGCATCACCAAGCACGTCATCGTCATCCGTGGCGACAAGCGATTCCTCACAGTGTATTTCCATCGCATTGCCCATCCGCATCACAATCTTCACCTCGCGGCGGCTTCGACCGGGACGGTCGCCCTTGACCGGGGAGTGATGTCACGGGACACATAGGCGGGCGATGTCCCCTACTGCCGTGGCTCAAGACAGAAGACGACGAGGACGACGAAGAAGTGACTGCGTCCTTGTGCCAGCTTTTTTATGGCTGCCATGTATATACTATAAATAGATAGTTAATCACTCTTCGCCATGGTTCGTGTCATCTGCCCTAATGCCACATTACAATATGTGTAATTTCCGAAGGGGACTGCCATTTCATCACATAGGGTACCCCACTTATGGGGTGCCCAAGTAGCGGCCTGGTCGGATCGTGTTGACAGCGCACATTAGATGAATAGGCAACGCTGCACCACAAGCCGGATAGAATGGACTGGGCAAGCAAATTTGAACCACTTTTCTCGTTGGTGCAGGCGAACGTGATATGATGTACAGGGTGGTCGAGTACGTGCCGCAGCGGCGAATAGCTGTGGAGAGCGACTCGTGGCTACAGCCCCGTGTTGAATTCCGCCTTGAGCCTGGCGAAGGACAGTGCCGAATGGAGGTGCTGGTATCCTTTCGCCGCCACAGCTACCTCTTCCAGGTGAGCGGCTCATCAGCAGAGAAGCCAGCACAATGTAGTATATCGCGTCTATACGCCTCGAGCTTCGCGATCGCTGCGCCGCCTGCCGCCGCCTCTACGCGGTGTTTACGCGATGAGCGCTGCGTGGCTGATAGGGGAGACAGAGAGAGAGAAAGCTCTTTATCAGAGGAAAGTAGAGAACTCTGCCGGCATGTTAACGCCTACATGCTACTCTGCGGGGTGGGGAGGAGGGAATAAAGTTACAATAGGAAGTAAGGCGGAAGGGAGAGAAGGAAGAAGTAAATAAAAGAAGTAAAAAACAGGAGGTAGCGTGAAGAAGGGCTTACGTTCGGGATAGTTGGTATTCCATAACGTTCTTCTTAAGCGCATAAAAAACACACTGTCCGTTTCCGTGTGTTTTTATGCGCTTAAGATGAACATTAAGGAAGTAGCGCGTGTCTTGGTTGCCGTCAGTTCGGTTTTTTGGTTTTCTTTTGCTCCTTTTTGCCTTTCCGCGCCCTAAACAACTTGCTGTGGTGACGTATCTAAGCAAATAGTACGTTTAGAACACCCCAAAAAACAGCTGCGTCTTGGTAGAGTGCTCGAACGCCAACAAGATCTATCCGGCAACGCGGTTACGCGCGCTTCTTGGATGCTGTTACGGGCATCGACGACGGCAGCAGCATATCACCACTGTCACCTCCGAATACGTCAGGCAAAGTGAATTCTATTGTAGCCTCGTTACACCTGATACTGGCACAGTGAGGGGCTGATTTCGTTTTGCAGCGCGGACAAGAAATGCGGCTTCGTTTCGAATATATACATTGTAGAGAAATTTGTTTTGGGGATGCGATTACCCAAAACCCGACAATATATTGTGCCTTTTCTCGGAATATAGGCCACACAAATATGTTAAGTATATTCCAAGGCTCTGCGTCGTCACGTATATATGTGCACACTCACGCCCTGTAGAAAGAACCAAGTAAAATTAATGAAACCACGGAATAATTGCCTGCTGGTCGGGAAGAAACAAAATAGCACGTACGGGAATGCAAAACCCAGTGACGCTTCCGAAATGCTAAAGTTCGCCTAAACGCAAGCCACATAGGAATAACCAGACCAATTAGATGCGAAATGCTTCGCATTCGTACACAAACTATCGTTGTGTACGAATGCGAAGCGAAATCAAGAAATGAACGTTTTAGTAGTCATACACAGATGCTCCGCGTTCAATTCCCTTTTGTTTTTTGGCTTCAACGAACAGCTGATCAATCGGCGGCCGCATTTTTCGAAGGTAGTGTAGGCAGTTCACAAGCGATAAAATGTGTCGTTGGAAGAGTGTGGTATTAATAAGCCCTATAATTTCAGTTTGTGCTAGATTCTGCAGGCTCCCTATGTCATAATACTCTGTTTCGACGAAGTCTTGAGTCGCGGGCGCGGATTACTCTATAAGCCCGACTCCGCGCTGCTCGCGGAGGATATACGTAGCAGATGATGAATGTTTGCCGACGCTCACCTCAGGACAAACGATCGACCCAGCATTAAATATTTTATCGTGTGCGTATCCCCGAGTATAATTTTGCATCGTGCATCGCACTTATTTCGCAAAATGCTCGTGAAGTTTATGCCACATTGCTTGTCCAGGGTAGTGATGAACATCTGAGGTATGACATTGGCAAGCGTAACTGCCACGCTGTCAGGTATGAGCGCTCCGCTAGATTATGTAAGCGCACAAAACAAATTTACATCATTGTGTATAGCCGTAGCATGACCATCTGAGGAATTCTGCTTAGGCCCACTGTTAGTAAATTTCAGGGAAGTGGAGTTACAATCAGCTCCATGCATATGCCGGTTTCGCGACGCCGGCCTGTGGCACACAGCTGGCGCTTGTACAGACCGAATTAACCACACTAAGATCGCGTCAGAAATTTTTATACTCCCGTAAATGCACCACATTTGCGAACAGAGTGACTGCTCCACATAAATATGTATTTCCAACGCATACAAACGGTAAACCTCACTCGTGAACGTGCCGCAAAAGCAGCGGCGACAGTGGGCAGCGAGCCGGAGTCTCCCGCGGCTGATTTCGAAACGGGCTGCTAGGGGCATTTCAGTGGCTTGCGAAATTATAGTCACCTGTCCAATTACCTTAATGGCGCTGAACGCTATTCTGAGAAGCTCCACGCCATTAGCGGAGCGTTGCTGGCGCTAAACTAGAAGCGGATTGGCGAAACATTGGCGCAGCTTGCACTAGTGGTACAAGGCTGGAGAAAGGGATGCCCCCCTCCGTCTAATGGCGGCGATGGTTGAACGCGAAGCTTTCGCGTGAGGAATTCCTCTGTTGATACGAAAACCTACAGCAGGCTCCACCTGCGAGACGGTATATTTGAGGCAGAGTGCGCTTTACAGGCGGAAGTTGGCTTCCCTGCTAACTTCCGCCTGTGGACTACCGACGCCATCAGTGCTTCGCTTTAAGCTTCGACCATGTCGGAATGGCGCATCGGATAAACGTCGGCTCTATGAAGCGAGGGATACAGGTTCGACTCTGACCGTAGGTATCGTTTTTTTCCTCTTTCACTTCAACCACGGTCATCATCATAGTCCGCGAAATTTCGCTTTTCTGCAGTGGGTTTTGAGGTGGACTGCAGACGCCATCAGTGAGACATAGAAAACTTCGCTTTAAAGCAGCACAGCTGGCGACCCCTCTCCCTTCGACAGAGGCCCGGCTGTTGTACCTCAAATTTATTTCCGAGCTTCCCGCTGAAAGTTCTCAATGACTGGCAGGCCCGGATCGTTGTGTCTGCTGGCTTTCCCATCTCTCCCAAAGTGGACCGCGTTAGCACGGGCTAGAACCCGCGGCCGAGGCCAAATCCAACACCTGCGCTACGAACCCAAAGGAAATGCTGTGCTGCCGTAGTACGATAATAGCTCAATCGGATTCTGCTTCCGGCCACCACAGTGAACGGACGCAGGATGCAGGGCTCCTCAGGAGCGGTTAATGCGGCCGTTCCCGGCCGCGGTAACAGGTTTCTTGCTCAGGACGATTGTTATCAAGTTTCGTTGCCGACATTGCCTACAGGACGTATTGTTTTTAATACCGTTTTTTTGCATGGTGACATGCGTGCGCGCCCGTATCGCGTTGAAGATTTCCGCGATACTTTGGCTCGGCTGGAATTGCTCCCTGAGGTACTTGCCTTGGGGGCGTTCCAAATGAGTCACGTATGGGCGGTGACGTTCAAGTCGGAGCTAGGCGTCAAGAAGATCTTGGAAGCAAAGGAGCTTCACGTCAAAGGTCGACACTGCCTCGTCATTGACCCTGCCAACCAGGACCTGCGGCTGAAGCTCCACTGGCTGCTTTACAACGTGACCGAGGACGACGTACGAGTTGCGCTGGCTCCCTACGGGAGGGTCAGCGAAGTTTCACGGGAGCGCTGGCGTGTTCAAGGCGTCCACGACAAGGGCTCGACGACGCGGTCCGTGACCCTCAAGCTCAACGCGGGCGTGAGGGCTGAGGACCTGCCCCACCAGCTTCGTGTCGCAGGCGAGCAGGCGCTCGTGGTCGTGCCCGGCAGGGCCCCGCAGTGCCTTCGCTGCTCTGGCACGGGGCACATGAGGCGCGACTGCAAGGTGCCGCGCTGCACTCTCTGCCGCCGCTTCGGTCACGAAGCGAACGAGTGCGTGCGGACGTACGCGAAGGTGGCCGGACCGGTGGGGGATGTGGACCGAACGGAGAACATCATGGACGAGGAGGAGACGGAGGCGGCTGCAGCAGGGGGCGGAGGAGACCCGGTGACGGAGGACGCGCCGCCTGAAAAGAGCGCTGAGGTGAAGGAGTCGGCCGCCGTCGTACTGCTACCTGCGCAAAGTGTCAACGAAGGAGACCAGCTGGCGTACGACGGCGACGGTGAGAGCCCGGTGAGCGTGGCGGGTCAGTTTGCGGCGTTGGAATCTCCCGCCCCCCAAGAGGGCGTCGACTTGAAAATTGGCGACCAGGACCAGTCTGTGGCCAAGCGGCCGCGTCAAGACAGTGTCGGACAACGCGGAGGGGGGGATGGCTCCGTAGCGGGGGGGTCGGTGAGTGTGGGACCCACGTCGCGGCGCTCGAGCTTCAAGCCGAAGCTCAACACGCCCTACGACAGAGGACCCACGGCAACAAAGAATTCGTAAGAACGCCATCCTACCCTTCGTTTTCGGACTGCTAAAAGTATTTTTAAGTTTTCTTTGTGTGTCTTTGAAAAGCAAGAAAAGTGCAGGGCGTGTTCTAGTCATGGGTTTAAGCTCGTTAGTTGTATTACGTGGGTTTTTGGTTCTGTGTCGGGTGTCGAAGGGTTTTCCTTGCGGTCATTGCGCGTTTTTTTGGGGGTGTGTGTTGGGCGTCGAAGAGTTCTTCCTTCGTTTCAGGGTGGGGGTTTGGGGTGTTTTGTATGTACGAGCGTCAAGTGAAGCTCTCTCAACGGGCTCAAGTTGGATCCGTTTGTTTTTTTCCATGGGGGGAGGGGGGGGGGCTGTTTTCGTCGTTTTACGGTGTTGTGTTTTTTTTTTTTTTTTTTTTTTTTTTTTTTTTCATTTGTCAAATGTACCAGCATAAATGCTTTCGGGTCTGTTTGTTTTCTCTCTTAACCTGGTGTATTTAAACACGCCAATCCGTATTGCCACGCTTAACGTCCGGGGGCTTGCTGACAGGAGACGGCAGAATCAGTTGTATCGTTTAGTGACCGAACAGGACCTGGATATAGTGGCGGTACAAGAAACGAAGGTTGAGAGAGAGGAGCAGACGGATCGTATGGTGCGCCCGTTTGCGTCGAGGTACGACGTGTGCGTTGCTCACGCGGTCGGGATGTCTGCGGGCGTTGCCCTGTTGGTTCGAAGGAGTTTGGGAGCAACCCTAGAGACCGTCACCGCGTCCGAGTGTGGGCGTTTTGTTGTGTGCGATTTTGTTTTATCGTCAAGCGAATGGCGCTTGATTTGTGTGTACGCGCCCACAAAGGCAGCGGAAAGGAAGGGTTTTTTTGAGGATGTTCGCGGGTTTTGCGATACGGAGAGGCTCGTTATTTTACTTGGCGACTTTAATTGCGTATGTTCTGCGCAAGACAAAAGTAGCTCGACAAGGTTCCGCGATGCGAGTACGATAGTTTTAACTGATATCGTCGCTGACTTCGCGCTGGAAGATGTGGGCGATAGCCTTGGCAGTAGCGGTACCGTTCGCTATACACACTTCCAGGGCAACAGTCATGCGCGTCTCGACCGAGTGTATGTTTCGTCAGAGATTCTGCCGGAGTGTGATAGCTACCGAGTTTCCCCCGTTTCCTTCAGCGATCACTGTCTTGTGACCGTAACCGTTGGTAGAATGGTAAAACCAGGCAACGCGTTCTGTTGGGGGCTTTGGAAGCTTAATAACAAGCTGCTGCAGGATGAACATTTCACTGAGGCCGTTAATGCATGCGCACGGACGTTTTTCGGTGGAGAAGAGAACGTTAACTTTACTCTCAATTGGGAGCTCTTCAAACAAGAAGTTAAGTTAAAGGCCCTTGAAAGATCATCCGCAATCAAACACGACGAGAAGCAAAGAGAAGCCTGGTTACGAAGTACCCTGGACGTTTACGTTAAGGAAGAATGTGAATCGCCCGGGGCGTTGAAGGATGACATTAGAGGATTAAAAGCGCAGCTCGAAGTAATAGATAAAGAGAAGTATGAGGGTGCGCTTGTGCGCGCACGAGCTGAGAGATTTTTGCACGGGGAAGCGCCGACTAAAAGAGCGTTCAGCGCGGAAAAGAAGTATGCGCGCAGAAATGCGATAGTGGAAATTGAAGCCGAAGGTGTGGTTTATAGTGACCAGGCTAATATAGAGCGCTGTTTTTGTGACTTTTATAAAAATTTGTTTTCTTGTCATCCTGTCGATGCCGTCAAGTTTAGAGAAGAGTTTACGTCTTTGTTACCGTGCTTAGACGAGGAAGTTATGGCGCATCTCGAAAGAGATATTACAGTAGAAGAGATACGCGGCGCTATCGACGAGTTAAGCCCAGGGAAGACGCCGGGCCCTGATGGCCTGAGCGCTGCTTTCTACAAGGCGTTTAAGGGTGACATTAGCCCGGTCCTATGTAGAGTTTACTCTGAGGCGTACCACAAAGGTGTGCTGCCACCTTCTTTTCTCGTGTCGCACACTGTGCTTATACCGAAATCGGAGGAGGTTGCGAAACTCAGGCAGATCCCTGGGTATCGTCCTATTAGTCTGACAAATGTCGATTATAAGGTTTTAATGAAAATATTGGCAGGCCGCTTACAGACTGTCATAAAGGACCTGGTAGGGCCGCATCAAACGTGCGGGATCAAAGGGCGGTCGATAGTTACAAATATTCATACTGCCCGAAGTGTTCTGGAGTGTTGTGACGCCATGCAAGGGACTTTGGCAATGCTCCAGGTAGACATGGCTAAAGCCTTCGATCAGGTGTCGCACGAACTTTTGTTAAATATGTTGGAACACGTGAATGTTGGTTCTGTTATTCTCAATGGTGTGCGCATGGCGTACACTGGGTGTTCTACTAGGCTTGTTATTAACAAAACGATCGGCGCACCCGTTCCTGTTCAACGTGCCGTTCGTCAGGGTTGCCCATTGTCTCCGTTGCTTTTTTGTTTCTACATTGAAGCGTTTTGTTTAAGTGTAATCCGGAGCAAAGACGTCAAAGGGTTTAAACTTCAGTCGTGTGAAGTGCGGGTGTTAGCTTACGCTGACGACATTGCTCTTTTTTTTGTTGATAGGAGAAGCATAAGCATTGCTGTAAACACCTTGAAATGTTTTTGTAAGTACAGTGCCAGTGGTGTTAATTGGCAGAAATGTGTTGGTTTCTGGCATGGCCAGTGGGACAGTATGCCTAGTGTTTTCGAGTGTATCAGCTGGCAGACGACGCCGGTGAAGTACTTGGGAGTGCCCCTCGAGAACTATGTAGACAGCGACCCTTATTGGCGCAGTCAAACAGTCGAATTGCGTGAAAAGGCCGAGAAATGGAAGGGAAGCGGACTTTCAATATTTGCTAGGGCATCAGTGTGTAATGTGTTTTTAATTAGCAAACTGTGGTACGTTCTACAGGTGTTGCATTGTTCGCGGGCACGTGTACAGGCCTTGCACCGAGTTTTTGCTATGTTGATTTGGGAGTCGTCATGGGAGAGAACAAGCCGTACGAACCTGTTTCGGCGCGTGCGTCTTGGTGGCCTGTCATTATCGCATTTGTTTTTGCGTCAAGTGGTAAATCGTTTTTTGTTTCTTCGGGATGTGAAGGACTCCTTTTTGCGCACTGTGTGTCAGGTGAAGTTGGCCAGAGCGCTTCCTGATTTTGTTGTAACGTCAGCTTCTTTATCTTTTGGCGCAACGAAAGGCTACTTCCGTGAGGTGGTACAAGCCACCATGTTTTTGCGTGCACGCTTCACGCTAGAGTACTTATCTAGTGTGACGCGTAAAAGATTGTATAATGACCTCGTTGATTCCGTACTTCCCGTTCCATTGTATAGATCGCTGTACCGTGTAGGGCCAGGACAGGATGTGCTCAAGCGTGTGAAACGTATGGCGATTGGCCCATGGGTTAAGACGTTTTTCTTTAAACTTCACTCGGGCGTCCTTGATGTGAAAACGTGGCAGAAGGAAAAGGGAATGTTTTTGCCGGGTGGGGTGGACTGCTACCCGTGCAGAAAACCCGAAACTGTAGAACACGTGTTTTTGGACTGCTGGGACGGGGTCTTCTTTTGGGACGTGCTTCAGCGAACCCTCAAAAAAGATTTTCCCCTGGATGCTCACGGCATTAGGTTTTTACCTATTGAGAGTGACGAAGTACCTTACGACCTCGTGATGGTCCTGGCCCTACATGCAATTTGGAAATCCCGCATGGCCATACGCCATAGGGACGTTGACGCTAAATGGTCAAGAGAATATTTCGCTGATTCAATACGTATGATTATTGAAGTGTGGAGGGCTCAGCCTGAGCCTCCAGAGTGGTTGCCTGTGATGGAAACACTGACCAACCTCAAACAATTTTAATCGTTTTTCTGCTGTCAAGGTGATGACTAGCAGTTTTATCGTTGCAGTTTTTTGTTTGATGGTGCTTGTTTTGTACTGAAATGTTGCAATAAAAAAAAAAAAAAAAAAAAAAAAAAAAAAGATAATAGCTCAATCGGATAGGCGCCGGTTTCATACCGCGAGGGACGCAGGCTCGATTTCGAGCACGGGAAGCACTTTTTTTTTTTTTTCTGTAAATGTTATTGTTCCCCGCAGGTGCTACGGCCGCACTCCTCGGACCTTTGGGGTGGCCCGGTTGTTGGGTTGCCGGTGTCACGGCTTAGAGGCCCTGGGTTTGATTCCCGAAGCCACCCAAACCAAATTTTTTGTCTTGAGGTCTCGAGGTGTTTTGGTGCTACGGACGGACACTCGGCCTAAACTGTTCTGCTGTCAAAAAAAGTTTGTGGCGCGCAAGCGCAATATTTTGCGTGTGATAAACGCTAGCTGGCGGTAAAATAAAACTCTCTATTAGAGTGTTTTAGAATAGCGGGTAGCGCACGCTACCCTATAGCGGCGGCAGGCGCCGGTACCCGACTGCGCATGCACGCGTTCGTTCCGGGGACGGACGGCCGGCCACTTCGCGCCCCCGCGCGGATTCTCAGTCGGGTCAAAGTACCCGGCGCTGCTAGCGTAACGCTACCCGTTATGCTGATGCACTCCATTGTCGCGAACGCGTGCACTAGCGACTTCGCACGTGAAATCACATCCTTTGTAACCCTGTTTAGGCCCTCTAAGAAGGAGCGATGAAGACAACAAGTTTGGTTCATTGCGGAGGTTGCCTTATCCCGACGCTGATGGCAATTTTATTGCAATCTATAAGAAAACAGATGAAGCAGTGACTGCGCCCCAGCCATTTTTAGGAGACCTCTTTATGACGTCACAGAATTTTGTCTGCGTTTGGCGGCCCCCGACCAAAGTTAACGCCAGGAAACATGAATAGGTGATTGTATTGGGATCTCTAGTTCTGTTTGATTGTATCGCGTACTTGAATGCTGACGTGCAATTAACACAGTAGTTACGACGTTTTTATGGCTGGCTTCTATTGCGTGATTGCTTGCTATATCGCGTCGCTGCAGCGCTAATTTCGGTAGTTTTTTAAAATACTTCGAGGGTTATTTCTTTTGTTAAAAAACGTCCTCCGCGCCTGGAATAAAGCAGAATAAGTTAGCAAATGACAGTTCTTTCAAACAGTACCGCGTTGTGTTTTGTCTTCAGGGCCCCTTTGAGGACGCTCGTGATGCGCGCATTGTCGGAACTTGCCGAGGGCATGGTTTTTGTTTCTTATTTTCAAGCCGAGCCTGTTTGCACAGCATTTCCGCGCCCGCAAAACTATTCTTTAGCGCTGTACTAGACGCGCCTCATTGACCAGGTTCAACACTGAGGGCAGAGCTGTGCATTTAACACGGCGACACGCAACCAGGTGGCGAGCACACGTGCACATCCACAGCTTCGCAGTTGGGAGGCCGCCGTCAGAAACGGGCGTAGTAGGTGTCACGGAGAAGAAGGCAACCATGAGACGTGATTGGGGGCAATCTTGGAGATACGATTTGGAAATTCCTTCCTTACGAGCCTAAGGAGACCACATGCTTTCGAAATATCGTAAACCCACCACCGTGACACCTGTCGACCACGGATAATTTTTTGCACTGAACACATAATCTCCGCTCAATCAATTTTTAGATTCGTAGCGGATTTCTTAATGATGCCAAAGCCCTTAAGCGCTACGTGTTATCACGCCATACGTACGCAGCTATCGAAAGCCTTTTTTGGCACGGCCGCTTGAACTACTGTAGTCTCTTCACGAATTGTATAGCAAGTACGTCGAATACTGAATGATGTCGCTTTGGGTGCAGTTATGGGTCTCCTAGATAGTTTAGTATAATAAGTATGGCATTGCTACATCCTGTGGCCAGCCACGTCAATCCTGTGCCCCGTCGTTCGTCTTTTCTCTGCTCGCAGTACACGCTGAGTCCAGTGCTGCACTTCGTGAGCAACCAGCAGCTGCAGCGATCCCTGTTCCTGCTCAGAATGGTCTTCCCCCAATGACTAGGCGATGGGAGACCCCGCCGTCCCAGGAGCGAGTCCAAGTCGCATGTTGTGCACATGCCCGGGCTGGTGTTTCGGGCTTGAGGACGAGAACGTTGCAGACATAGCGCACGCAGCTGCGTCGTTGGAATGTACGCTTCGAACACTACTCCCTATCTCGGTTGCGGCAGGCGCCTGCACGTTAAAGGCTTACTGCACTCAAATTTCACCTCGGCCAAACTTAATTTGAACGTACGGTACGTACCACAAACGAACTGAGACGTGATTGGTAGCCCCGCCTGCCCGCGGATCGCGCAAACAGCCATGAAGCTGAAGCGGAAGTGACATTGCAGCCGGCTGCGTGCTTCGTCCTCCGGAAAGCCGGGAGGGCCAGTCGAGCTCCCCTGAGCGCGCTTCTCCTACGGCTGCAGTGCGCGCAAAGCGTTTGCGCGCAGGTTGGCTCTGACCAGCTGGCCCCTCACTCGGCTCGCTCTCCAACTGCAACGTCACTTCAGCCTGGCCGTAATGGCCGCGCTCTTCTCAATTTCGGTTTCAAAATGGCTTATTTTTGCTGGTCGTTTGCGCCGTGCATGCGCGTATTTCAGCGGCCATATCTTGTATCTTGTAGTCTTTTCAGGCAGACTATACGGAAATGGGGTTTTCAAGAGGTCGAAATTTTCAGTACAGTTGGCCTTTACAGGGCTACTGAAGTGCTTTTAAAATGGGATAAAAATCATTTTTTTTTTTTTTGCAAATAATACAATGCCCAGGGGTTAGAAAATGTAGGGGATCGCAACGCTGTTTGTTCCCCAAACGTCTTGCTCATTTTCCCGATCAACATTGTGGGCTTAGTTAGATTGCTTAGCTTAGTACGTAGATTTCGCGCGTTGTTAGAAAGAAATGAATTCAGCTGGACAGCATGACGCGTTCTGTGCGCGCGGAAGCGCTCCGCACATACGCCGGCAGTGCATGCCCGTACGGCGCACGAATCGGCTCGAACCGCGCAGGCCACCGCAGTAACCGATCGGCGCTGCTGTCCAGAATGCAAGCAATCACGAAAAAGAAGGTAAACATGCGAGGAACTAGAGGATAGTGTGGCGAAGAGTTGTGCTGGGAATTCTCATCCGGGGTGATTCTAAAAGCGGGGTCAAATTTGAGCGGAGATGCATTGCTAAGCCTACACTTCTTTGCGCCGACTGGCCGCGGAAGCTGGTGAGCGAGCCGGCACCATGCAGCACCAGCCCGAGCACGCGATGCCGCGAGGGGCCGACGGATGCCGCTACCGGCGCGCAAGAATCAACAGAGCACCGATGGCTACGATGAAAATCACCATTAAAATAAAGTTCCACATGCGAGACAGGGGGTTGATAGTGTGGTGAAAAACTCTGTAAGAGATTGTCATTCACAATTGTAGTGACAGCAGGGACCCAATATCTGCCTGAATGCTAAGCCTAAAGCTCCCAACATCCGAGCAACCGGGCAACCCAGGCCGGCCGCAAGCTGTTCGGTAAAATGCTCTTCTAAAACTCGTCGCGCGCGAGCGTGCTACGTTTGGTTCCGCTAACTTTTTGGAGACCCTAACACTCGGTTCCCCTATCGTAAAACTGCGTATATGCCTCAATGCCAAGCCTAACATTCTCTACGCTGAACTGCGTATATGCCGCAACTCCAAACCTTACGTTCTCTACGCTGACCGGCCACGGATGCGACCCGGCACCAGCACCTCCGCGCGACGCGGCGACCGGCGGCCGCATCGTTGGTGACTGCGCGCATGAATCGACTCAGGCTTCTGCCCACAGCAGGATTTAGCAAGCGCGACGAAGTTTTACTAGACTGCGCTTGAATGTTGCATACACGGGACATTGCCTCAACGAAATCCAGCAGGCATCTTCACCTTTTTGCGCCACATGCGACACACGAGAGGACATCCATCATGTTATATGCGTGCGTTCCAAGTACACCGTGCCCAGGCAGAAGCTCATATTATGTTGGTGCACTCCGCTTGGGCTGTTTTGGGTCCTTGGTAGGGTGCTAGTCAGGTGCACGTACAACCAAAGCTCTCTTGGAGTTTCTTGGAGGCACAGAACGAGACAGAGTTTTGCGAAAAAAAAATTTTCTATGACAAAATTTTTTGCGCACCATCCGACATCTCTTCACTACTCTCTCTCTCTCTCTCTCTCTCTCTCTCTCTCTCTCTCTCTCTCTCTCTCTCTCTCTCTCTCTCTCTCTCTCTCTCTCTCTCTCTCTCTCTCTCTCTCTCGTTGCCGCCTGTCCGAATGTACAAGAAAAGGAATGATGTTTTGAAGAATTGTGTTAGGAATTGCGATGAGCGCTAGTAGATAAAGCGACGATCGACAGTTGGCTGCATCGGGGTTGCCTGTACAAATGAATCAATGCAGGCCGTGGACCATATCTCGTTGCCGCTTGCCCCAATGCAAAAAACAAAGTTACACATGCGAGAAAGCGGTGAAAGTTCCCTTCCCTGCATCCAAGAATCCGAAGTCAGCCGCGAGTCGTTGGGGGAAAACCCCTTTCTAAAGCGGTAGACACATGTGCTTCCGAGCAATCCGGTTCCCGAAGCGGCGCAGCAAAACATCGACCAGATTGGACGTGTAGCCGATGCGGCGGTTCATCCGGCAGCCAAACCGGTTCTCGGGACGGAGACGCGTAGGGGCACGCGTCCTTTACCGCTCATGTGTTCGAGTCTTATTGGGGCTATAAAGACAAAATGCAAGTTTGTTTTATTCGAAAAATTTCACGTTTTATAGTGTCCCCCGCGCTTGTCCAGATGCAAACGATGTTTTATTCACTGAGGAATTAATCGATTTAAGCTAAAATTTTGACTTTCCCGCTAAATCCTGTGTTTTTGTGGTCTGCAATGACATCATAGGAACCGACCCTCTGCAGCCGATTGCGAAGCCTCGTTTACCGTTAGTGAACCTAGATGGCGCCACAATACGTGGAAAGCCGTTTTCTGCCTCTGGTTTATTTTTGACGGTATTTGAAGCTTGCGGGTTTTGTTCAGCCAGAAAAAAATCGTTTCGTGAAACATAGTGCTCGCTCGAAAAATATGGTCACGTAAGACACCGTTGCTTGCGTCAATCGGCCATTGTCGTCTTAGACTACCCCAAAGCCCCGCAGTCCGGTACAGACAAAACAAGCATAGTGCACGCAGTACCAACAGCAGTACGCATCGGTACTTCCATGTTTACGTGTGATTTCGTAACTTCCACTGTATGGCCCACGATTATTGCTGTTTTAAAAGAATGTGCTCTAAATGTAAGCGCAAATAGCTCGCTTGGCAAGATTATAATATCTGCCTAATTTGCGTTTTCTTTTGCTGGCCTCCGCCAATCGCAGAGCTGGCTGGTATGACATGATAGGTTCTGTAGCGGGAAATGAGCGGGTGGGTCGCATGGCCATTCCCTTTTTTGCTGAGTATATAGCTTATCTGAGCGAAGTTTACGTTAAAAGTGGGGTCAGTGTGATTCGAACAACGCAATCGTTTGAATGAACCAAACTTGTGTTTTGTCTTCGTGGCACCTTTAAAGCTCGTTGCGAGCGAACTTGTTGCGTTTGTTTCCGTCAGGCTCCCCTATTCTAAGGGTGTGCGTCTTCCATTCCCCAGAAGACTTTCTGGCCCGTATCTGAACGGGAACAAAATGCACTCATGAGGCCTAGCGGTCAACGCAGCATCGGGACTTCTAAATATGACGCCATCTACCACCGGCCAATTGCAAAAGGCATCCAGGGCATCCAGGCTCGCGCTCCACGGCAGAGGTTGTTTGTTTGGATGACACAAGAGGGTTTGGGTGTTTTTACAGATGAAATGAACGTGTTTTTCGAATTCAGCATGAAGAAAACGAAAGTAATTCCCCCAACAAGTTTCTTTTAAAAGCTCTTCAGCAGCCCTTTAAGGCGTACTTCGCTGCCTTGTTCGCATTCTGAAGTATGAGAAACGAAGGAATCGCCATCAATGAGAAATATTCGGCCGCACCTTGACATAATGAAAATATAGAAATGCAGGCAGCTGAGCCGTACGCAGGACTACATTTCGAGGGGGGGAGGGGGGCTAACCCCGAAAAAAAAGGTGGGTGTAAGAAATGATAGGAGAAAAAAGAAAAAAAAAAACAAGACAACACAATAAAATTGGGAAACGTGGACACAGACCCAGTTCAAAATAAAAACAAAGAAATCAAGAAGTCCGTTTAAATATTTAATGCCAAGAAAATCACTGCAGCTTATTGGAAGGTGGTAGTCCGCCATGGCGAAGGGTAAACTACCGTGCTCTGCGCCACTTATTTCCCCTCCCCAACTTCATCTGAAACGCACTGTAGACCCATTGACTGCTTCTCGCGGGAACTGGGGAAAGCGTATACGCCGACTTCTGACTTCCCTCCTGTACGGCGCTTAAAGTAAACGCGACAACTACTCTCAGTAGGCGTCCACTTTACCGTCTCTGAGCCGTCATGCGGCGGCCTTATATTAATTCTCATTTGAAAGGTTGCGAAATAAAACGGGCGCGGCAAGCACCGCGCCAGGAGGGGAAAGCAACTGGACCCGACCCCATGGCTCAGCTGCTCGCGGTAGCCGCCTGGTGGAGAGCGCGAACTTGCACCACAACGTCGTGTAGCGCAAAAAAAAAAAAAAAAAAAAAAAAAAAAAAACGACAGAGGACACAGGGAGGCGACGGGCACTAGCGCTTGTGCCCGTCGCCTCCCTGTTTTTTTTTTTTTTTTTTTTTTGCGCTACACGAAGTCGTGGATTACCGCTACCAACTAGCCCAAACCCAAACTTGGTAAGCGAACTTGAAGTTGTGGATTGCCCGTCCCCCGCTCAACATGGTTGCCTCAGCTTCATTTTTTTTGTCACCGACTGTGCTGTACGCCTGCCTTGGACGAAAAATTCGTCAATACCTGCGTACTTACGCCCTAAGCGTTACATTTATCTTTCGCCTTCCCATGCTCTTTAGGACGAACTATATTTTCAACCAAAACTCTCGATAGATCCCATGTCTCTGCCTCATACCTCAGTACCAGAAGTAAGCATTAATTACTTACCATTACCTCCAAGGACAGATTTGGCGTACACTATATATACTTTATTTGAAAGCGCTTGTCGAACGAACCCCATACGACAGTCACTGTATGCTTTGAAAATGTCCATATTGTGAGCATCCTTGGGCAATCTACCGGTACCGGTTGGCAGAGTCGCTCTTGGTGTGGGACCTTCGGACTGCCTTCAGTGCTTCCTCATCATCTGTACATTATCATCATCATTAGCGACGTGCTCCAGCACTTCGTCCTTATCTTTGTAAATACTCATCATCATGGTGTGTACTCGCTCGTTCCTCGCTCGAGCCTGGGAATAAACGGTCGCCCTGAACATCGACCTCTCCGGTGAACCCTGCCCTTTCAATATTTATTTTCCGTCACGAAGCAGCTGAATGACCGACCATTGGCCAAATCCGTCAATTACTAGTCTTAGAACATGATTTCACGTCAAAAATGTACTTTTGCCGCAATGCAAGCTTGAAGTTTTGGTTCCGTGATACCACAGCGCAGTTCAAAATTTTATTCAACGCGTCCCACAATTGTCCTCTTACGCCGCAATCAACACTGCATGCGTCGGGAAAAGCTTCTCATAGTCGCTGATTGAGAAAGTGAGTCTCGCCTATAGCGCGGATGCGATCGGAAAACAAAGGGAAAACATGTATAGGATACAAAGCACCGAAAACCCTCCGTTTATAATACGTATCGAGGAAAGAGACAGTTTTTATGCTCGTCTTTATTTACAGTGATAACGATATTGGTGAGCTCGGCCATGCACAAAGTGTAGAACAAATCGCGCGGGGATGGGACGAAAAAGTAAGTGAAAATTTTCCTTTAAAAACTGCTCCTTGTCTTGCCACCCTTTCTTGGTCGTGCAGTCCTTTCACCGCTCCTTCTACAACTTTACAATCATAGCTTCGTTCACTTTTAATCCTGGGACGCCAACATTGTGGAGCAAAGTCTTTGCTCTTAAACTTTGGGCCTTCGCGCAGATGTCCCAGCCGCGTATTGTGTGACCCTCTCCAGCTCTTGAACTGCCATTTTATGTACGTGTTAGCGCTCATTTTCGGACTACATATACACTCTAAGACACTCCAGTGGGACCGCTTAACCACAACGCAGACGTTTCGCCTAGCACTTATGAAAGGCGAGCAAAGGGGGAAAAGGGGGGTGGCCAGTAGAGCCTGTGACATTTCAGCTCTGCAATTTCACATCGTGTCTCTGAAAGAGACGACAACGTTTCAAGCAAACCATCCAAGCCTTCAGCAACAGTCCCGGCCAGCTGTGCACGCTCATGGGCCTGATTGAATGAAATGGCTTCTCGAACAACAGCTCCCAACGGTTTCACATGCTGCGGTCTCACGGCGTATATGTGCAGCCAGGGGAACATTAATTTTGCTCCCCAGGAACTGTGCAATTAAGTTATCTATACAGCCGAGCTCTAGAGCTACCGAGAGAATAGCGACTTACGAAAGCGTGCGCCATTAGACCGCGACTATAATAGACCTGATCCTCGCCGGCGTTATATGGCCAACCTAGACTTAATTGTGAATTCCTGTCACTATTGCAAGGCTTCAAAGGAGCCACAAAGACGTCAATAACGCAATGTTTCGGTTGACAAAGGGAGGGCCTAACTCGGAGGGTCCGGAGTTAGCCCGCACCAACATAAGTCCCATTGGGAGTGTCTGAAAGAGTGCACGCAACTCAGAAACAAAAACAGAGTCACCGGCGTTCCATTCGGAAGTCACGGGAGCAGTTCGACGGTCTGATGAAGGACGGAGTGCTAAAAAATGAACTAGTCATTCTGGTTACGTTCTTCTGATTCCATGCTTCACAGATGCACAGCACGGCCCCTGAAGTATAGCCACGCGAGCTTGTCGACGTTTCCGAACATCACGAAGTCTTCCAGGAAAACGTAACGCCGCCCCCACACTCACGGGAATGACAAAAACGAGTTCTGCCGTCATAGTTCGTACAAAGCGATGCCCACCAGGAGTTGCGCGCACCTCCGAATGGTCACGTGAGATGAAGTAATGCTGAATTTCTTGCTTCTGAAGAGTTATGAGCTTAATTATGTCTGCTCCTGCTGATACACAAAGAATGCTCATCAGAGTAAAGGAAGTATACGGTAGGCTCGCCTAGCCCCTCCTCCTGAAGAGTTGTCCGATGAATTTGTTGATACCCACGGGTGGGGTTTGCCCTCCGAGGCCTCCTCGGACATTCCAGTTGGCCGGGTTGACCAGCTTCAGAGAACCGCGCACCAAGTCAGACATGGCGAGCATGCCGTTATTGACAGCTAACTGAAAACCGTCGTACGCCTGCAGCAGGTCCTGTCCCGCTATAGGAAGTGTGCCGTTGGTAGAATTGCCGGCACTGCCTGTAGAAGAGAGCGCGACTGAGGCGTTCCTTAGGTTTTGGGAGAGCGCAGTCACGAACTCTCTCAGTGGTCGGGTGCTCTCCGCTCCTTGTGTTGCGACCCGGCGCATCACTCCCGGCAGCGAGCCGGTCAGATTGCGCACCAGTAGCGTCAGGTTTCCCATCGTCTGCTCGGTCAGCCTCGCGACATCTGTCCTGGGAAGTGACCGGGTCACGTTCTGGATGTTCTTTAGATCCTCCTGCGGGCAGGGGGGAATTCACTTCAAAATTTAGAATCAGTCTACACAAGCGTCGTAAGGCTTCTGTGTACATTCATTCAAAGCAAAGCTCAAGAGTTTTATGCAGCAGAAATATATCACCATATACGTACTTTTTTTTTCATCGCTTCCCCACCTTTATACGTGATTGCCCACTTTTGTACACACCGCGGCTATTTAGACAAGATATTAGGCACCTATTAGGCTCAGACAAGAAGACATCTAAGGTCCAACCTAAAACTACGTGGCATGGAACAGGTCACGGGCTACACCTATTTTGGAAGTGTCAACAAACTTATTTGGCGCTCTTTGGCCAAGTTGCCTTGCGCCAATAAACAACGCATACAACAACAAGTGTCAACAAACTAAATGAAGCTGCATAAACAGGCCACATGAATACCGGCTAAGCTACCGAGACATGCGATTGATTATGATACGTTGATCAGAAAACGAAGCAAAACTCCATGTACTTTTAGTCTACCAAACAGTCTACACACTGAATGTTTTGCACCATAATTCTTTCAATTCCATGTCGGATAGGTGGGATTAAGGTGTTTGAAGGCGTGAACGCCCATTGAATCCAAAGCGCAAAGACCCTGTGCTGACAAACTGAACTGCGGTTTTTTTAAGTGTACCGGAAGGTTGCCAATGGGTGTAGATTAGATGATTCCGTTGGGACATGGATTTTGTGTTAGGAATAAATATGATAGCTTTTGTAAGCTTGCTGATTGCTGATGCTGTATCAGGCGGGGCTAGCCTTCTACAATATGCTGGCAGTCGATACGCCGGAGTGGCACCCAACGCATTACAAGTATGGCCCTTTCACTATGAGTCCGCAACTTGTGTGTCCCGGACGAAGCTAATAAAGAGGCCCGATCCTTCTCTGCTGTGCCCCTTTGGGAATACGAAGAGGTCCAACCTGGTGTGAAGGGCTTCAAACTTTCGCATTGCGAGAACAATCTTCTCCGTTCTCCGGTCAGCAGCATACTCTGGGTAGATGATTAGGCAGTGTTCCACATCTCCTACCGCGGCACGTAACGTGCACAGAGGCAATCGCACGAGGCCCAGCTTGAATTCCCAAGCTGTAATCTTCATGACCATGTTAAGATGCGGTCTAATAAAGTTGCATCCGCTCTTGTTAGTCAATAGAGCGACGGATCATGTAATACATATGATTTGTCGCATCACCAACCGACACCGAGGTATGAAATAAAAAGATACTTTTCGGCTCGTTCAGGCCTTTGTCATCTCCCGCCTCGCTTACGTCACACCATGCATTGTCCTGACTCATACCGACACCGACAAAGTCAATAGCCTCACCCGGAACGCAACCAAACAAGCTTTGTGTCTCCCGATGAGTAAGTCTACTTCCAAACTACTCAGCATGATGCTCCACATAACATAGAGGAGCTCATCGAAGGGCACCTTTCCAGTCAACGCCTTCGACTCGCCCAAAACCATATCAAGCCGTGCGATCCTTCAACATATCCAAGGGCAGTTACCCGGGCCAGTTACACAGATAACCAAACTATGCTGGCAGTGACAACCTCTAGGAATGCCCTAATCACCAGTGCCTCAATTCGGAAAACCTCCTCCCCGGACGCTGATGAATTTTTATAGCTATTGCGCTCGCCCTTGCCTCACCAACCTCCAAGATTATACTGACTGACTCTCAAGCCGCCTGCAGCAGGCTCCTGTCGGGACGGGTGGCCCCCTTCACATTGCGACTTCTGAAGCAACATCCGCCTGCCGATCGGGTGGACATTGTTTGGATCGACTCCCGCCAACTCTGCACTGAGGGGCAATATTTTGCTCATAAACCGGCTCGAGATCTCTCTCACCGAGCCGCTGAGACCGGGAGGGTTTCCGTACCTCTTGCTTGTCACCTACCAAGAAACCACCCAGTGCAATCGAACCATGAGACAGACCTTCCCTAATCCTTCCAGGTCTCTAAGCGAAAGCCTAGAATTCACACTCAGACAGATTCAAAGAGGCACTTTTCCCCGCCCATGTCCGCATGCATTTACTACTTCCTACACAGTACACACCCAAATGTAAATTCTGCCAGGAACCTGGAACTCTGAACCAAAATATTCGACTGCGCAAAAAAATCTCAGCCCTTTCGCCCCTGACCAGTCCCCTTCCCCTGAGCAGTGGGAGATACTGCTGCCCAGCTGTCGATCTGAGGACCAGCTCATGCTTGTTAGCACTTAAACGGCATCCCGGACAGCAAATGGGCTCCTGGACCGTGGAAACATTCTCACGTTATTTCTTAATAAAATGTTTCCTCCCAAGGTTTATAAAGACTTGAAATGGTGGATAATGGCCCGTCTGAAGACGATTGTGTGGTCACGGGAAACTTTCAAAGTAGGTTTAAATCCTGCAGCATTCCATGTTTGCTGACTCACTTGTATATAGTACTACGATTCGTACACCTATAGCAAGAAATTAGCGCTGAAATGTTTGATTTTTGCAACGAGCTGATCGGCACTGGGACATTATTTTCCTCTTCTTGTTATAAAAGCAAGCAGCATACAGATTAAGGTTTACACATTACAGTTCTTGTGCACCTTACCTGGAAGCGGTGCATGAGCTGGTTTGCCGTGGGTGTCATCGCATTGACACCGGCTGTGGCGAGCCCGTTGAACGTTTGTAGCGTGCGGTTGAAGTTGTGCACCACCGTTTGCAGGGCAGCGCCCGACGTCACCGTCTTGGACATGTTTCGGAAAGCTTCGCTAGCCGACTGTAGCGTGCGTTGCAAGGGTTCGATACTGGCACCGGTGCCGGCAGGGGGAAGGCGCAGGCGCTGGAAACTGTTTTGCAATGCCTCCAGGTTTTTGACGATGTTCCCATTGAGCCGATGCAGCGAAGAAAGGTTTCGCAGGGCAGCACCCAGCTCGCCCACATCCCGGATGCGAAAATGGTCCGTGATGTTCGTCTGCACTCGGTCGTAAAGGTCCCGGGCGCACTGCATATGCAGGATACTTGTTAGGTGGCAGTGTGTGCAAAAATGTGTCTGCAAACATGTGCGTGCATATTTCTGCGCGTGTGTGTGCGCGGTGTACCGCTACTCCTCCCTGGTTAAGTGAATTAAGGTTATGCTATGTGCCATTGCCACGAAGAACTGCTTTCAGTCCCTTATTTTTCCGCAACAGCTCACCTCATAGCGCAACACCTTGTTAGCAGTTATAATTTGGTTTGTATTGCGAATGATTAGTAAGTCACAGCTTTGAGACATGTATTTGGTATTCACTATAGTTGAAGGGGCCTAAGCTGTATTCGTGCCGTGGATTTTGTAAAGTGGTGGTGATGACGATGCTTTTTCTGGAATGTCTAAAATTAGTTTCAGTGCCTCCGTAAATGCATCCCGTTTGATCAAAATGGCATTTTAGCCTTCAATGGATTTTGCTCAGAGCAAGTTCTTTCTATTTCGTATTTCCGTCGGGAAACCTAACGTCATGGTGTGGTTATGTGGTTATGTGTCATTCTTTTCTGGGGAGGAGGAACTTACGCTTTCGTGCTTTTATTTTGTGCGCCGTCATCTCAGATCAACTGTTGTGATAGTAGACTCCAGTATTGTGAGAGGGGGGGGGGGGGTTATGAACCAGCCCACCAATCTCCGTGGGCTGCCCTTGACCGTTTCAGTGGAGTACGCAACCCCCAACTCATTAGCGGCTTTTGTGGACACCATGATTTGTGCACACTTGCCTTTATTCGACGGTGGTGGACATCTAGCTCGAAATATTGGCGTAGTATATGACCAACGACATAGACGTTGATGTTAAATTTTATCAATGCAGATGATGCAAAACCAATGTGTCAAGTGCAGAGAATGACACCTTGGCTACCCCTTGAAATGTCTAAATTCAGTTTTCAACACGTGTATTGCATGTCACCATCAGAGGAAAAGCGGGGAAACCACTTGAGGGGCCCTGATTGTGCATTGGCAAGTTTGGCAAATAGTCGACATATGTAATGATTAATCTAAACGGCTATGCAGACAATAGATAATGTATAACAAAATTTTCTTAATTAATGTACATGCTTGCGCATGATACACGATGAAGCAGTGTCTGCTTTTGGACGCTCATTCCAAGCCAACGTCGTTGCTGTTGCCGAGATTCTGGCCGCGGGTGATGTGTGCGCATTCCTCAGCTTGTGGTTCAGGTTTACGGAACTTGAGGGGTGACAGTGTCAACTCACATTTATCAGTTGGTTGCAACTTTTATGCAAGTACCGGTCCAGCTGCTGTACGCAAACTGCCTAGCGTGACGACAAGGCGTCAGTAACGCCATAAATCCACGACAAAACCAGTGTGGTACACTCTAAGGAAGAAGCATTTGGCACTCACCTTATTGAATTGCACGATGTCGACGGAGTTGTTTCCCTGCGGTACAAGCGAGTGGCAAACAGTTGAGGCACGTGGCCCCACCGTGGCAGTGTATAAATGCACCATCGACAGCAGTTGCTACTTACCCGGGTCGCTCCTCCCTGGAGGCACTGTGCAATGAAAAGAAAATTATTGGAGGCAGCGCCGTGGGCTTCAAGAAATGAAGACGCATGCGTGGGAACGAATTGTAATCAGCAAGCAGGAGTGGACACAGTTTAACTGTTTCATAATAACGCAGAACGCCCATCCTGTTTGCATGCTGCGTAATCTTTGCTTAGAAAAGACGCCCTTCTCACTCAATAACCAAGACAAGAGCATTGTAAATTGCGTAATTGCTTGTACTGAGGGTCAGAACATGCTGTACCGATCAACACTAACGCCTACCCTATGTGCAAACAGCTAGGGCTAAATCGGCTGTCCAATTCGTCGCCTGTTAGTCTGCCCGGAATTTATTACACGGTTTTAAGGCCGTTATAAACGCACAAAATAAATTAGCAAATAACAGGGTGTTGTTTTAATTGCAACACTTTTTTATAAACGGGTCGAAAGTTGTATACGTAGAGTGAACGCTGAAGTATCTGGCGTCCACTAGACAGCGCGACGATTTTCACAGTAACCTGTTAGGCTGACAAAAATTTCTCCATAATTTTTAAATAAATGCTAAAAAAATAAGATTACTGGTTTGAAGGCACATGCTACGACTTGCAAATTGGAGACAGCTAAGACTTGAAGCTCAGCTGAAGTCCATTTTAAAGACGCCATGAAGACAAAATACAACTTTGTTCAGTATGAAGTAATTAACATTTGGTAACTCTCTAACTTCAGTTCTAGCCACGAAAGACGTGTTTTAAAAGGTAGGAGCTTTGGGTCGGTATTCGCTGTCTAGCACGCGTAATCATGCGAACGGCAATTAAACTTAGCAGTTCGATATCTCGGAGTACGCACGCGATAGAATTCTGCCAAATGCAACTGCGTAGAAACAAGACTGCTTCTAACTCTTCAATACAAACATGCCTGCTTACTGCAGCCGCTAACAAAGTTAATTATTCAATTTTAATAATTAAGCCGCCAACATCAATAGTTACCCCCTCATTGTGTGTACCCCTGGGCGCGTAACATCCTTGTAGAGGTGGTCTTCACGTAAAACTACGCGCTTAATTTAAAAAAAATAAACCTGTCGATTTAATTTTGATCACCCTGTATATCCTATAGTCATTATTTTATGAACACATTTTAAACTAATAATGCTCATAAAATAATGACTATAGGCATTATTAGTTTAAAATGTGTTCATAAAATAATGACTATAGGATATACAGGGTGATCAAAATTAAATCGACAGGTTTATTTTTTTGAAATTAGGCGCTTAGTTTTACGTGAAGACCACCTCTACAAGGATGTTATGCGCCCAGGGGTACACACAATGAGGGGGTAACTATTGATGTTGGTGGCTTCATTATTAAAATTGAATAATTAACTTTTTTAGCGGCTGCAGTAAGCAGGCATGTTTGTATTGAAGAGTTAGAAGCAATCTTGTTTCTACGCAGTTGCATTTGACAGAATTCTTCTAGCGCATCCGTACTCCGAAATATCGAACTGCGAAGTTTAATTGCCGTTCGCATGATTACGCATGATGCTGGTCGCTTTTCTGATGGAGGCGAAAAGCAAAAACGCCCGTGTGTACGAGATTTCGGCGCACGTTAAAGATCCCCAGGTGGTCAAAATAAATTCGGAGCCCTCCACTACGGCGCGCCTCATCGCCTGCGCTGCGTCGGCGCGTTAAACCCTACAATCAAGGCTGTAAACTAATCATGCTTTTGTCGTCTTCAGAGCATGATAAGATTTGTACGGGAAAAAATATTCCAAGGCCAGAACAAAATAATTTGGACATCTGGCTGCCTTCAGGTTCATGCGCAATGAATCCAACATCGTAGTGGAGTTAAAACTCCCTTCTGTGACGGGGGTGCTTGGGAGGGCTATGCGTCAAACAATGTGACGGTCACTTCAATTGTGGAACGTGTTCTGGGTTGGGACGTCCCTCGCTAACATACGCACTTGTTGGCAGCCCAGTGTGCCATTTTTGAAACAATTTCTGTACCTTTGAAAAGTTTTGGAAGCCGTTAGTGGTGATCTCGAAGCTCGTCCCGTTGGCGAGCCGAATGTTGTACTTGTGGGAGCCCGCATCTTCTTTCGCCTTCTCTGCAGGTGATTCTGTAAGAAAAAAAGAAAGGATTAAAAACAAAAAGATTTCCCTCCGACAGCTGGTGGCGAAGTGCTCCTACTTACCAGCAAGTATTTTTTTCTGTGCTAAAAAACTGCCTTCCCGCGCATTTTATCGATTATATAGTGCTAGAAAAGGGCGCGTGTGTCGTTATTACAGTTTTCAACATCTGTAAAGCAGGCACTGTTATGTATTTTGCTTTTTGCACGAAAAGCAAAGAAATCTGTAAGCTGCCCATTAAACTCTGAAATCGCACAAAGTTAGCTCAATATTCTGTTCTCTTGTCAGTTATGAGCAATTTTAGCACGAAAGAGTACAAGCGTAAAACGCTTTGTCGCTATTTCGTACACATGAAACTGTTTCGAAAGATGCACAGTAATTTGTGGGATTCTTCTTTCACATATTTCATAACGTTTCTCACGGAACTCTTTCCAATGTAACTTCTAAAATTTAGCAAGAAACACAAAATTGCAAGGATCTCTGAAATAAATAACAATGCTTTGCTCCATTAGAAAGAACGCGTTGTGTTGTTAGGATGCCAGCTGTAGAGAGCAACGACCATTTTGCTAGTAACGCTGAGAACTATCGTGTGCTTCGAAGGTTCTTGCCCACACATTTCTTGATTTTTGCATTTAGATCCAACAAAGAGAGGTATGTCCAAGGTGACGAATAGGGAAATACAAGGGCTTGCGGCCTGTTGATTCGGTTCTTAATTTTTAAGCCCCGTTTATTCTGCGTCGTAAGACGGCTACTGTATTTAGTTAATAAATGATTCTGGCACATTTTCTTTACCCTCTATTCAGTGAAATCGTCTGATATAAATTTCGAGTGAATTCTGTTTTTATCGGCATTTCAATGGTGTCAATATGTAGAATCTTGCACTAGTAATGTGACAGAAGTTACAGGTAGGTAATATTCTTGTGCGCTAGTCGCTGTTACGATCGGGGAATGTTGTGACTACGACCTAGCTCTCGATTAGCTACGGTGAAACGCTAATCACGCAAAATATCAAATAAAAAACACCCATATATTCGGTAATTATCGGCTGTACACCTGTGAAGGTACATAACGTCGCGGCTCGGGCTTGATTCACTAAACTGAAATTTATTCTCTCTCACTCCACAAAGCGCAGCGTTTTTTTTTCTTCAGTTCTGTTCGATGAAAGTAGAACAATTGAATTACCAGTATTAGCGTGCTACTCCTGTAAGAGTAAACATATATGGGTTTGGATTTAGCAGCCAACAAAGTGAAGTTATATGGGCTTTTTTAACGGAACATTGCGGCACGTAAAAAGTCCCCACAAAAAGAAGTGTTAACCTCTTCTTTCTTGACAGCCTTTTTTTTCAGTGGAATAAACTTGGCATGTAAAAGAAGTACTTACACCAGAAAGCGCGGCACTTCTTGCAACCTAAATGTTGCACAACTTCCTTTTTCCAAATATTATTTGGGGTACTTTAAGCCATGCTTACGTGGTGTGAAGGTGAAATCATTGTGGCTGGAAAATAACGCATAAAGAGGACAGAGAAAAGAAGCGCTTGTGTACGTCGCTTCTTCTCTGTGTCGTATTTTCGCGCTGTCATGGCATGACACGTACCAACCAGCCCAAGTACAAACGCAGTTGCATCATGGCTTCCTCTGGCGATAATGTTCCTTGTTTGCGTCTCTTTCTTCGCTTTCGATCCTCAGTCATTTGGCGGGAATAACTTCGACAGGCGTACTGGTCACAGTTCACGCCCCAGCTTCCCAAGATTCAGTGTTCTCCGTCACTGCGGTGCCCCTGTTCTACTCATGGACTGTCGCGTTCACTCTTCACGCGATATCACGCCAGTGCCTCACGCACCTGCCGAGCTCTTGTTCCACCGCTGACAACCTGCATATGTAGCGCGGTCGCAGCGCACTCGGTTTCTTGGAGACCCGTATTCGAATCCAATACGAGCTCAAATCTGTTTTTTTTTACTCTTTACAGCAGCGAACATATAATGTGACTGGCAACAACAACGTCAATTTTCCGCACAATGGGGCCCTTAGGCCTTTCACCTTAAAAATTATACCTTAAGGACCCTGAAACACTATTTTCAGAGAAGGAGAATAAACTTTATTCAGTTTGCCAACTGTGTTGCTTAGTCGTTGGCCTTGGGCTCTGGCAGCGTCCTCAGCCAGCTTATCTTGCGGGCAGGAGCTGAGCATCACGGTCTCCCACTGCTCACTGTTAGTGATTGTGTGGCCATTTGTGATCGCCTGGGGACATTGCCATAACATGTGCGCCAGGTCCTCTCGTTCCTGACATCTATGACACTCGGGGGAGTAGCGCCCTGGGTAGGGTTTGGATACTAGTGGGTCTGTAGGAGTCGCTTACTGAGGGATGGGTGCACGGGTGGGAAGCGGGCCCGGCCTAAACGGCAACGACCGGAGATGTCACTGTATGACAATAGAGAGTTTTAGCACTCTAAGAAATCGGTGCAAGTGGGCTTCACGACAACGCCCCAGAACGACCATTCAGCGTGCTTAAATGTGCGAATTTGGCGAATGACGAGGCCCAGCATGCGATTAAAGTAAAAACTAGGATCTGCTCTGGGACAACAGCGCACACGCACGCCTTGCGCAGTTGTCCCAGCGCAGATCCGAGTTTTTACTTTAATCGCATGCTGGGCCTCGTCATTCGCCAAATTCTCACTTTTAAGCACGCTGAATGGTCGTTCTGGGGCGTTGTCGTGAAGCCCACCTGCACCGATTTCTTAGAGTGAGCAGTCCGTCTGTTCCGTCGTGTACGTGGTTACCGTGTTGACCGGGACCCGTCTGGGCACTTGTGCATTCGTCGCGTAGGGGGATTAGTTCCGCGAGCCGGCCTTCGCCATGTCCGCGCATTCGTCACGATGGGGTGCGCCCCCTCGCCCTTCCGCGCCCGCAGGCGCAGTCGGGTCCCGGTCAACACGGTAACTACGTACACGACGGAACAGACGGACTGATAAAACTCTCTAATAGCCTGTCCCTGCCTGACATGGGGACGAGTTCCGCATCGGAGGTGCCGTCCGCTCGATCGGTAAAGCCTCGAGCGGCTTCGTGCGCAGACTCGTTCCCTGCAAGGCCGGAGTGGGCGGTGGTCCAAATTAAGTTGACCTTCCCTGTCCGGTTTTCGAGATGGAGACCAGAAATTAGGATTGCGGACGCCTCCCTTGATATGTGCCCTCGGGAGAAATTTAGCATCGCTGATTTGGAGTCGCTGATGATTGTCTAGATTTTTGTGGCGGCAACCATGGCTACAGCAATGGCTGCCTCTTCTCAAACCACCAAGTCTCTCGTGCGGATAGAGCAGGAGGCGATGGTGTTACCCTGATTGTTTACCACCGCTACGGTCCCTGCTTCGCGACCAGCGTAATCGGCCGCGTCCGCGTATAGGCAACGTTCTCGACTTTCGCACTATTTTCAACTTTTTCTTTTGTAACCGTTAAATTGTTTCATAATGTAGTCAACTAGGCTATCCAGTATTTAGAGTAGGGGGTAAAAAATTACCGTAACCAAGAATTACTGTTTTGCGTCCATCAGATTACTTAGAAACCTGCTCAAAAGTTTTTTTTTTCTCTTTTGAGATCCTTGATTTGTTTGCGCGCTCGAATGACGTCATGCGAGCGATTGCCGTTCCTATTGGCCGGCTTCCTCTCATTTCCAGCAATAAACAAATTCCATAAGCAGTTTAAAGAAAATGGCTGCGGAAGCAAAGCCAAAATTAGAAAACGGATCCCCGGTGCACGGTACAGAAAAATTGAATACTAAACACGATGGCGACTCACCAGCTGGGGACTGGACAATGAGGATGGCAGCTACGAAGCCGAACAGGATAATATGTGTGAACGCAGCCATGGTGCCGGTTTTATCTGCAAGCAGTATTATCTAAAG
Source organism: Haemaphysalis longicornis (assembly GCF_048455015.1). Taxonomy (NCBI): domain Eukaryota; kingdom Metazoa; phylum Arthropoda; class Arachnida; order Ixodida; family Ixodidae; genus Haemaphysalis; species Haemaphysalis longicornis. The sequence continues at coordinate 194,794,828 of NW_027526203.1, read as the reverse complement.
TGAGTCCAGAGGGACACGCTGACAGTTCGTGGGTTTCAACAGAGCAAAAACAAACACGGAGTAAGAACAAAACAAAGACATATCTGGACGAAGCACGGCGCTGTGTGTTTGTTCTGTTGGTGTCTTCTTCTTGCCTTAGTCTCAGTTTATTTTACAGCACAAACCTTTAGGGCCTGACCATGACACGTTGAAAAAAGGCAACCTCATGTACGTTCCTACAATGTGACAGCGGGACGAGGGCAATTAGTGAAGGCGTGACACAGCTGGTCATCTCTAAAGCCCCATTTCAAATCAATCAATCAATCAATCAATCAATCAATCAATCAATCAATCAATCAATCAATCAATCAATCAATCAATCAATCAATCAATCAATCAATCAATCAATCAATCAATCAATCAAGCAAACAAACAAACAAACAATCGATCGATCGATCGATCGATCGATCAATCAATCAATCATTTTATTATTAGCGTGCCCAAGAACTGCCGAAGGGCCGTCTGGGGGGATCATAAATAAAAAAAATTGGCCGCGTATCTGCTCACTTCGCCGCAAATGTCGTCGAAAGACGGCAGTCGTCTGCCGCCCCTGCCACGCAAATGCCTCTCTCCTCACCCCCGCCCACCTGTTATGCTCTTCCCCTCCCGTCTTGCTCCTCAAACGATAAACACGGTGGCGGTTTGCTCAAATCAATTCAATTTCGCAGCGTTCCACCGCTCGTGCTCCATTTATTGGAATCTTCCGTTGCTGTTGGGCTTGAATGCCACCACGAGGTCCAGGCTAGGGCGTGAGTCCTTTGGAGCTGTGGGTGAGAAAATCGTTTTCAACGTGTTTTTTTTTTCAAGCGCAAAAATCAGCACACATCTATTTGCAATTACAAGAACACTGCTAGAACTAGTTATGTATTGATGTTTTGCCTCAAATATGCTCAAGGTTTTCTTTTTGCGCAACAATGTTGCCAAGCATAGGCGTGCGCACAAAGAAAGAAGGGCCGGTGCCCCCCCCCCCCCCTTGATCATCTTGGGGGGGGGGGGGGCACCAAATTATACTTTTACTCAATCGAGCCTGTCCCTTAGGGTTATGACCACGCCTGTGTTTTCATGATAACGGCAACCGAAGAACAATCATGTTACCTTCCGAAAGCTGTTTCCCGCATGTAACTTGTACGACGAGGTGTACCTCGTGTTCGGAAGTCGATCTCAACTGTGTATTGGATACTCAGAAGGAAAACCTGATGTGTTGTAGCATCTATGTTTGCTGATAATTAAATACGCTATAGGTCTTTCCTGTACATTTTGTTTGTTGTACATTCTCGTGCTTGTAAACGTTGAATATGTCTATGTGTTTTTAAATTGTGTTCCTGTTCTTTGTGTGAATGTTGCGTACACCTTATATGACTATTTTCACTGTGTGCAGGTGCGGTTATGCGCTTGCCTTGTTAGTCAACTACATTGTATCTAATAGCTTTGTCACTTTGAGACAACCTTCTCATTGTTCGGTTTTTAAGTTTTTTTTTATCTTGAATACATAAAGCTTTTTCAGTAAATATTCAGTTGGATTCAGCGTTTGTCCTTTGTCCCTGCTCTTCGTCCCCGTGTCTCGTCTCGCACTGCTTATCATCAGTATAGACAACCAACTAACCCAGCCACCCACCATACTGTATAACATTTTCAAGTTTTGTATTTTTTGCAGTTTACAAAAGACAGATGTGTCGTATCTTTTTGAGCTTTAGGGAGATCGGAAGTTCTTTCGTCTGCGCGTAGTGAAACTGATGCAGATCGCGCAGGGACTTGCTCCCCTTGCCGATGTTACGCATGAAAGGAAAAACTTCTGCTCAGAAATATTTTGTGTGTTGCAATGCCATCTCATTGAGATAAAAAAAATATAACCATTCCTCCTACTTGCACTGCGTTCTGACGGTTAGGCCTTCAGTGGGGAAAGGTCGGGAGTTTCCGGGGGAGGGGGCGCTGCGGTGAGACTGCGCCCCCCCTTCCCCTAATCTAGAACCTTGCGCACGCGTATGTTGACAAGTATCACGTATGGTACCGGATTTAGTGGTTTGCAAACGTTCTGCCTATATAAACTTCTCGATCCATGTTTTTATAACTTTTGGCCGGGTGGCTAAATCGACAGACAGACAGACAGACAGACAGACAGACAGACAGACAGACAGACAGACAGACAGACAGACAGACAGACAGACAGACAGACCAAAATTTCCACATTCAAAAAGCCCAAGAGAGCCTAACGTCTTTTAAAAGCAAACAATATGCATGCGCGCGTGCACCAACACCAGCGAGTTATTCTCCGAGCGCAAAGCTGATTTAAAGGGAGTTATCGGAGGTGAACCGAATATATTTAGTGACGTCGACAATGTTTCCGCCTCCCCCGTCTAAACTCTAACACCATACTCTTCTAGTTTATTTCTATATCTCAATAAGTAGGGAGCGGGTTCACATTTCCCTCAATGTCAGTGGGGACTTCTGTTATCTGTCCCGGAGTCACCGACCGCTCGCACAGTGAAAGTAGCCGTATTACGCATTCGCTTGCAAGGTCAGTGACATCTTGAAAGGTCATTCATCGCCTCTCAAGTGACCTTCAGCCACCGGCACCCAAGGCACGCCTTTCTTTCTTATCGCATAGCACGCTGGGAGCCTCCTCGCTGTGGTACGACGGACTAGGCGAGGGTATAACAGCTGCTTCGATCCGGGTGGGCTGTCTGTGCGTTGATTCAGCGAGAGCGAAAGGATGAATCCAATAATCTATCAGATATATCTAGGCTGCGAAATCTCAAGCAAAAGCAAACTTTCACGAAACAGTGTGTGCATAGTCTTTGCTTCCACTCGTGATAGGTTTAGAACAGTTAAACCTGAGCAGTTTTTGTTGAAATCAATTCGAATGACGAGTGGGAAGAAGAATCTTTAGGTTACCCGCGAACTATCCGTGGTGGGTTCGAGGCTAAATTGAAGCTCTCCATTTTGGTAAGGTTTTCTGACAAAATATTTCATTGGTAAGCCCCTTTCTCTATGAGGATTTTTTTGTAGGAGTAATCGAGACGATCTATTAACTTCGCCTGGGATTCTTTGAGAATAATAACAGCGACGCACTTTTAGCCTAAACTTCTTTAGGGGCTGTTCAAGCGTTGCAAGAAACCCGAAGCTGGATGTTTGATTTCAAGAATGCATTTTCTTACCTTCACCGCACGGGCACGAAACTAGCGGAGATTGGAGTTTGTTGTATGGTAACGGTCCTAGCATTGCAATATTAGGGTACAGAAAAGAAAATTGCCGTAGCTGCGATAAAACACAGCGAAGGTATTTTTCGTTATTTAATGACAATAACAACTGTTCTTTTCTTCCATAACTCAGGTCCCTTGAAATTCCTCACATTATGCATGACTGAGCACGAGAACGCACCAATTGAGTAAAACTCATTATTTAAAGCATCACAAATAAATTATATAAAACCACGAGTACGGATTCCTGGGCGAGTTGGTGTTGCTTTGCACAAGCATTCTTAGCGCATGCGGACAGGGACAAGAAAGGAGAGGCACCCCGCAGCGCTCCGTGGTGTCTCTCCTGTCTTGTCCTGGCCCGCATGCGCTAAGAATGTTTGTGCAATATATAAAACTACATTGCATTTTCTCCATGCCAACTAAAGACACAAGTTAAGAGAAAACACTTTGCCAATAAATTGCGAGCAACGAAGAAAATAAACTGAGGAAAAAAAAGCCAGACAATTGCAAACACTGAAGGCGGTCAAGAAGGTATAGCCCTAGTTTCCGTGAGTCTCAGCAAGCAATACCGCTGAGAGCAAACGCAGCAGTGCAGAGCGCGCAATAACGACCAACAGACGCGACTGTGCACAGAGCACACGACAGACTCCTGTCACCCCCCCCCCCCTTGTATATCTTGCTGCACAGTGAGGCTGATGGCACACGTAAGGGGCGGGTCGCATTAACATAACCTTTTTGTGTGTTGTGTTTTCCACGGGCGGCAGCGTCCGCCAGAAAGCGTGTCGACATGGGCCGCACACTTCGCCGCAGAAAGTGATTGTGTAAAGAACTTCGCGAGGGAAAAAAAAAAAAAAAAGCCGGCGTGGGTTGACTGCGTCAACTTCTTGTTCAAAGGCCTCGTATGCACACACATGGCCGGACTGGAGAAGCGGCAGGCGCACAAAGCGCCCACCCAAGAAAAATGCGCGGGACGTTCTCGTCCAGACGGGCCTTGCACGGTGACGTTCCTGTTCACTGGATGTCAGAAGATAAAAAGCGTTGGGCACAAGCCGAGGCCAAGTTTTATGCACGGGCTTCCGCATATGATTTCCAAGCAGTGAGGGAAAAAGTGAGGATTGGTAAACACGCCGGCAACGCTGCGTTCACGAAAGCAGAAAAACTAAGCCAAGCTGTCAGAAGGCGTTTCCTTGCGCTGTAAACGAGCTGTGGCAAACTGCAACGACGGTTTTGAAGGTGTTTGAGTTTACCACTTGCTGCTGTAGTGGTTGATATTTTTATTGTGTACCCGCATGTGCCTTACCTAATTGATACGTGTGCAAACAGCGCGCACAAGCGGGAAAACAAAAGGGGAACAAATTTTCCTTCCTTTCTCTCGTCCCGTTGTGCGCGCAGGTTGTGTAGAGGTATTAACTAGCGGTAGAACCCGGCGATGCCCGGGTGGGCCACTATACTAATTACCTGAATGGGCATAACACTTGTTATTTCTTACTTGGGATAGTTAGGTAATCCTCGATGGACTTGTGCACAATTAAGCACTCCTGCCTGCTTTCCATACATGGACTCCTCCCGGAGGCGTGGGGTTATAGGAAGCGCCTTGAACTCATGCTTTATTCGAAATATTCCAAAAACAAATTGTAGCAAGATAGTGGGCTCAAACTACTACTCACGGGAAGTATTATGTGGTAGGTGTAAAGAATACGCATCACTCAGTTTTATGATAAATAACACGGCCTCCTACGGGAGGCGTGTGGTTGCAGAAATTCCCAACAGATGGCGACCGCTATGCAACGTGGGCAAATTGAACTGAATTTCACTTCGAGAGGAGTGTTTTTTTTTTAATCTCGCTTTCCGGTTTATAGGTTTCATGCCACAACATGCCCAAATTAGTTTCAAGGATTTAAGGATTTTATTAAACATTTTTCGGTACATACACATTCTACGTAGTTATTAGTACCCAAAGTAAAACTGCCGGGGGGACCTCCTGTTAATAAATGCGAAAATGTTGTTAAAAAATATGTAGGCAGTCGAGGTACGGGTCAGTTTAGCACGCTAATTGAATATGCAAACACTATAACAAGAAATTCTGCAATATTATCACAGAAAAAAAAAGGTTTGAGTACTATAAACAGGGGGAAGCACAGAAAGTATTAATCAGAAAAAAATAAAAAAAAAATAAAAAAAAGAAAAATGCTAGCAAGCATGGTCTTAAATTACTGTACAATGAAGAAGCAATATTTTGCACAAGTACTAGAATTTCGCAGTTAGGTACGGATCAGTGTAACACGCCAATAAAATATGGAAGCACTAGAACAAGAAATTATACAATATTACATCTGGAAAAACAGGAATAACTACTATACGAGACTTTATTATTCGGAAAGATTGTTAAGCAAAAACGATCTTAAACTACTGTTGAATGAACGCATAGAATAAGACAATTTAATTTTTTATGTACAACTTTATGGACAACTTTTTTTATGGACAAGTTTATAGACAATTTAATAGACAGCATGTATATAGTCCAAAACGAATTGAATATATCAACGTGCTGAATAGCTATGAAGAAATCCCTAAAAACAGGCAATTTACCGAAAATTTTGATGTCCCTATTACATGGGTGTTATGGGAAAATCTTGTAAAACATTTTTTACACATTTGTATTGGTTACCTATATCAACAAATATTTATTCGATATCTCAACTGACCTGCGATAACAACAAAAATTTGTGGATCAAACTTTTAGCGCTTCTCGCTCTTTCAGAGGTGTAATTTCTGAAAAACTCAGCAATATAAAGGTCTTACACCATAATAGCAATGTGGTTCCCCAATTTTTAATTTGTACAACTAGTAGTTTGGCTTGACGTTCACAACAAATGTTAAACCTTTGGGGTATGTCATGGGTGGAAATTTAAAAAAAATCCGTTCCGCCCTTTTAGCGGCTTCGCATGGCGAAATCCTAAAAATTGGTCTTGTGAATTACTATGAGTAACATTTATTAGCAAAGCCGAATTGGATAAATGAATCAGTGAAACATTTATATGAGGACCCTTAACAACCCCCCATTTGTTCCGAAATGCATGCAGAATCGCCCCAATAGTGCTGGTTAGCGCGAAACAGTAAAACTACTTCTTAGATATACTTAATGGCTACACATATCAGCAAAATGCGTTTTTATATGTTAACGGGTGAGCGAGATAACCCCGATTTTGCGAAAACACAATGTCCAGGCTTTTCTTCGGTTAGGAGTACGATTTCGAAAAATCCCGCCTTAGTGAGCCCCTACGCCATGACACAAATGTACCCCCGAAATTTCAATTCTCTAGGTCTAGCTGTCTTGGCTGGGCGTTGATGCGTGAGTGAGTGAGTGAGTGAGTGAGTGAGTGAGTGAGTGAGTGAGTGAGTGAGTGAGTGAGTGAGTGAGTGAGTGAGTGAGTGAGTGAGTGAGTGAGTGAGTGAGTGAGTGAGTGAGTGAGCGAGCGAGCCAGTCAGTCAGTCAGTCAGTCAGTCAGTCAGTCAGTCAGTCAGTCAGTCAGTCAGTCAGTCAGTCAGTCAGTCAGTCTGTCACTCAGTCAGTCAGTCAGCCACTCAGCCAGTCAGTCACTCAGTCAGGCATTTCTCTTTATAGGTAGAGATGGTAAACCAGCTAGCCGATAATTCCACGGTAACCTCCCCTGAATCCTGCTGAAAAAAATTTAAAACGTGCTCACGCTAATTGTATGAGGTGATGCTACACCGGAGGGTCCAACGCCTTAACATCCTAGTAGGCCATAGAATGAAACAAAATAATTATTTGCTCATCTAGCCATTTTATTTCTGTTTGGGCAAACGATAAAGATTCACCATAACGCGTAGTGAAGGTACATATTGGATTAAAGCCTATAGGTTTCTCGTTCTCCTGGCAAACCATCGAACGGCAGTTGGGTGCAAGATATACGAGCACCACAGCAAAGGAACGCTATCAGGTTCACGATCCTCCATCGACAGCCAGAGGGCCCCTTTCATCATCGAGACTGGCGCGAACGGACACAGCGACTTTCCCCGTTACCACAGGAGCACATTCACGAAGGGGGAGCCGCCGGTAGAGCAGTGTAAGTCGCACCCGCTGGTCCATCTCTGCTCACGCATCAAATCCACGGGGGCGAGCAGTGGGTGATCATACACCATGACCTAATCTCGCTGCGCCACATCCACTAGCACTCGATCCAAACCCATGAACTGCAGGCGACTCGCATGTGTATCAACCGAGCAGTCGTGCCAATGGCGGATACTTTGCCTACTCGCAGAGAAGCAGACCCCGCTCCTCACTGGCGAATCTCCGCTAGAGATGTAGTTTAACACAACCTTCTCTCACGGTAGGGGTGGTACTCCGCACTAAATTTGCCAGAGTCAATAAGGATATTTGTTCCTCGTGATTACCACCCCCACTACTGCTGGCCAACATGCCTCGCAGTTTTGGATGACCCTTATTAGTCTAACTTCACCCCCTCTCGGAGGATCCGCCGTCTCTAAGCGGGAACCTCGAGGAAGGAAGGGCCACCCGGGGAGCCAGTTCTGCAGAACTCCCCGTAACTCTACACCCTGGCGCCCAAGCGATTGTGTTACAACGACTCATGATTTCCCTCGGCCGTCGACCAGAACGCACTGTTGGCCTTTTCTTCGCATCCGGTTACAGGGGCTCGCGACACTCCCCGGCCCTACGGCAACCATACGTAAGAACTGTACAACGTGGGTGTAGTGGTCACCCGGGAAGCCGGCCCTGCGGAACTTCCCGTAACTCTGCACCCTAGCCCCAAGGAAATTGGATTACAAGGGCTCATCACTTCTCTCGGCTGCCGCTCAGCTCGCATTGTGGGCCCCTCCGTTATAGGGGTTCGCAAAACCCTCGGCCCCATGATTCTATAAAATGAACAGTACGACATGGGTGCAGTATAGTTACCGCGCAACACTGGACCCCGGCCTCCTCTCACGCTGTATATTACAGGGGCGCGTTAGTTCCCCTAGCCAATGGGTGTTCCCACTTTCCAAGCTTGCGCAAGGGTGACAAGAGAGTGATAGTTACTCCCGCTGAAGTTGATGCATTTTTGCAGCTGCCCCATTCCATAGGGGCGATTTCCCGTACAAGCCGGGTCAACTTCCCAAGCAATGTAGTCCAATACAAGGGCACTTGCCGGCATGTGCCGCACAGCCATCGTGCGCTTTCCGCGTCGTTATTTTTTTTTTATTCACTCGTGCGAAGCACAATGCTAGTCTATAATCAATACTGTTGTACTTCTTTAATTTAAGCTAGGGTTTTCTTTCGACTCTACACATCAAGATTAGCGAAGTGCGATTCAATTTCTTTTTGCCCCAGTGTCTGCTACGGCTGCATGTGCGGTATGATGTGCTTTATTATTCCTCATTTTCTTTTTCTCCTGCGGGAAAATTCGGAGCTCAAATGTAGTTCGTTGCCATTAATAGATTGATTGATTGATTGATTGATTGATTGATTGATTGATTGATTGATTGATTGATTGATTGATTGATTGATTGATTGATTGATTGATTGATTGATTGTGAGGTTTAACGCGCCAACGCTTCACAGGCGATGAGGCGTGCCGTAGTGGAGGGCTCCGGTTTAATTTTGACCACCGGTGTATCTCTAACGTGCGCCGAAATCTCGACACACGGGCGTTTTTGCTTTTCGTCTCCATCAGAAAGGCGGCCGCCGCGTCCGGCAATCGAGCCCGCGTCCGCCAGTTAATCTGTGGGATTTATAAGGCTATTTATTATCTGCAAAGGGGTCAACGTTTCGGCAGCACGCGATTAACTGTCACATCGTTCCCCAAAATAAAATTGGTTCAATAATAATAATTTATATCATCACCATTACCATAAACAGCCCACTTGTGTGCACTAGTACTCGCAAAAAGGCCTCTTCAATGCTCTTTCGGCCGTTCCTATCCTGCAATGCCCTAGTCTATTCTTTGCATCCGAGTTTTAGATGCGACGGCATCTCATTCACTCGCCTTGTCCCTCCATACGGCGTTGTTGTCCGTCCACACCCCTCCCCCATTCACCTCACCACGCGAGCTGCGCTCTCCGCCGCTCAGCCCCTCTCCTCTCCGATAGCGAACACTCTCTCGCGAGGGGCATTGGATTGGATTCGATTGGACTGGCTTGGCTTGGATTGGATTGGAGTGGATTTGGATTGGATTGGATTAAAGTGGATTGTGTTGGATTGTGTTGCGTCATAGCCGCGCCACGTTGCGTCACAGCTGCGGCAGGGGGTTCACGGCACGTTTCACGCGATGGGAGAATCAACCTAACGGAAACAACAACGGAACCCCCTATGCGTCGCATCTACACAGGGGTTCACGCGAGGGGAGGTGGGAGTAATTTTTTCTCATTCACCTCTCTGTACAGTTATTGATCCTCTTCTACTACTGGAATGGTCAACGGGCTTGTCAGTTCTTAGCCCAACATGCGCAGCCCGTCCACTCATTGCTGTTCATTTGAGCTATGATGACTTCCCACTGAGTTCGTCCTCTAATACGAGACGCTCGTTTCCCACCCATACACGTTACTCCCATCTTTCTTCCCATTTCTTGTTGGGGTGATTTGGGTTTCTTCAAGTATTTTAGTACGTCGCCATGTTTGTCTCCCATCATAAGTCATCATTGGAATAATGCACCGGTTGTATACGTTTCTTTTCAGAGATAGGGGGGCCATAGTCTTCCCTATTTCGTCGTTCTTGCCCCACGCCTCCATTACATAATATTCTAAGCCAGAATTTTTTTAATGGTTAGAATCACCGCTAACTACTTTTACAAGACAGTTACATTTACCCACCTCTCCAAGTATTTCGCTACTTGATTCCTGGGATACCAAGCGTACAGGAAACGATATTTATGTTTCCAACAACCGAATCTGAGGCGGTATCAATGTTTTCAAACCTCCGATCAAGTAAATCCAGGGATAAAGACGGTTTTCAAATTCCACCGTTTAAATTTGTAATAGACCTATTGGCCCCGACACTGGTACATATCTACAACCTATGTCTCAGTACTGGCGTCTTCCCAAAACAAATGCAAATTGCAAAGGTTATTGCCATACACAAAAGTGGTTCTGTTTCTGACTTTTCTAACTACAGACCGGTATCTAGTCTTCCAGTATTATCTAAAGCACTAAAGAAAATTATTCATTGCAGGTTATCTAACTTTTTAAGTAAGCACTCTGTGCTTTCCGTTTGCCAGTTCGGATTTAGAAACCAGAGATCCACTGAAATGGCATTAACGAAACAAAAAGAAATTATAATTGACGCATTTGAAGAAAAGCTCCTTGCTGTTGGCATATACGTAGATTTATCCACGGCATTTGACCTGATTGATCACTCTGTCTTATTTCAAAAGCTCAGTCACTATGGCATTCGGGGAATTGGCCTTGCTTTAATACAGTCATACCTAATGTACCGTAGACAAATGGTGTGTTTTAATGAAACCTTGTCAGACGATGAGTCCATCACGTCTGGTGTACCACATCGCAGCATTTTGGGGCCTTTGTTGTTTCTGGTATATCTAAATGATATTTTGACATCCCTTTTCCAGTTCATCTCGTAGCTTACGCTGATGATATTACAATGCTTGCCACAGTAAACACACTAGCTGAGTTATCACTCTGTAGCAACCAATTTTTGGAATATTTGCGTTGCTGGTGCAGTAGAAAACGTCTTGAGGTTAATACGTATAAAGCGAAAGCTGTGATATATAGAACAAAAAATAGAGTAGTAAGTGGTGACATCGAATTGCTTTTGGGAAATGACAAGATTGACATTGTGTCCAGTATAAAATCTCTCGGTGTCGTATTCTCTGAGACGCTGAATTGGGATATACAGGTTGACAGTGTTAGAGCTAAAATGAACAAAAATAATGGCTGGTTATGTAAACATAGGTTAACACTTCCCACACAAGTTAAACTGCTCATTTACAACGCATATATTGTACCTGTGATCCCTTATTGCTACACGGTTTGGGGAACGATGACAAAGTCTAATAAACAACGCCTTCTTGTTGCGCAAAAAAGAGCAATAAGGCTGCTAGCTAATATACAGTGGAATGCTCACACAGAAGAATACTTCAGGCAGTATAATATCCTTAGAGTAACTACCCTGTATACATATAGGCTACTTTGCATTTACAAAACTGCTGCAACAATGAACAATGCCTTCATGATAACAATCTTTAAGCTAGTGCATCATGAACCTACTTGTAATATACGTCACTCTAATCCATGGATCCTACCACTAAGCCTCACCAAATACCGCACACAGTCTTTATCTTGAAATCTACCCAAATACTTAAATATTCTCGATGGTAATAACTTTAATATTCGAATGTTTTCTACAACAACTTTCATAGAATTGATGCATCTTCTTGAGTCTTCGACCGAATAGGCTAATCTAAGTAGCAATTTTACAATGAAATGTCACGATGTATTATTTTCGCTGTATTTTTCTTGCCTTTGACATTAGAATTGTGTAATGGTACTTGTGTGGAATTGTGTACTTGTATATATTTAGAATTGTATAACAATGTTCTTACCGATTTGAATTTCTGTAGTTGTGTATATTTTTCAAATTGTCGCGTTGCGTTTGTGCTTTAACCACATAACTGCTAAGTGGGGCGTAAGGGGTCTTCAAGATGCACATGGCAGCTTCTTCCCTTCCGTCCTCTTTCATTGTGTACTTTGTGTACTTTGTGTACTTTGTATACTTTGTTTGAAAGAAATAAAACATATCATATATCATATCATATCTTATCATACTTACACTAAAGGTGAGGCTTTCTGCGTGTATCTTTAACATTACTTTCGATTGATTCATTTTTATCTGAAATCCTACTGGAGAGCTTTCTGTTTACAGCTCCAGCATTTTTGCAGTCGTCCTTCTGCTTGCCTGAAAAAAGATAATGTCGTACGCAAATCTCGAATGGCTCAGGTGTTCTTTCCCCCTTCACGTGCATCCCTGACTTCTCCCATTTACTATACCTGAATACCCCTGCAGTGTGAGAACAACTTCGGAGCGATAGTCTCCTTCCCTCACTCCCTTCCTGATGGGGAACGTTTCACTATTATTGTCAACGATTATCGCAATCAAGCGATTATCGTACGTCCCCCAAGAGTCTTGTGTGCGTCTTCTCTATTCCCCGGTTCCACAATACATCTACTAGTGGAGCGGTGTTACAGAATCAATCCCCTTTTTTCGTAATCTGCAAATGCAATATAAAAGAATGCAGTATTGCACTATCCATATTTCCCTTTTACCTTATTGGCTACCCAAGTTTCATCAATTGAAAGCTTTCCCTAAATACAGGCTCTGCTCTCGGTTGTTGGAAACTTAGATAAGCGACCCTTCGGATTACTAGGTGTACACACGACGAAACATGAAGTAGCTCGTGACAAAACGTTTTGTGATGTGAGCCGAGCTACAAGGACTAAGTGATGATCTGTAATGCATGATAGCGTACGGTTGCCCGGAGCCTCAGCACGAATACCGCTTGCCTGAGACGCAAGCTCAAGTGGAAATCCTCGCCAAGGAAATCAAGGAGCATGATGCACTCATCGAGTCCCACGTATCGGACGCACATCTCAGCAAAGATTATTGTGCCTGTGCGTACGACATTACCGCAACATAATAACACATATGCTGAGTGTGTGGAACACATGTGAATTGGGACTGCAGCTGGTGGATGTGGCTGCTTCACCAGCACACCGAACCACAGGAAATGTCGAGCGCCTAATCGGTGCCGACTACTATTTGGGAATAGTGCGTGGTGAAGTCCGCAAGTTGCACAGATACCTGGTGGCAGTGAAAACGGATTTCGGATGGACACTACAAGGCTCCATTCCGCAGTCAGCCTCCGTGGTCACGAGCTATGTTGTTGCTCTCCTCACCGACCACCTCAAGATTGAACTCTTGTGAGAGGCTTTCATAAACGAAAGAGCACTGGCTATCCCGCCTCGGCTGTCCACCCACACTCGCGCAGTGTGCAACAGCACAACATTCCTGACGCCGCAGCATGGGGAGGGTGCGGTCGGCGCCACATCACACCAATGTCATCCCCCTGTGCATTCCGTACGCTATTATGGGACATGAAATAGCAATCAGCCGCTTATATAAAAGTCTCTGGTTCATTCCCGGGTTCTTCAGGTCATATGTCGGCGGATAAGCATACCACAGAAAAACGGATTTTGGATGGATACTACAAGGCCACATTCCGCATCCAGACTCCGTAATTACAATTGCTCCTCTCACCGATCACCTCGGGGTCGAGCTCCCGTGACAGGCTCTCGGTAGACAGGCGATGTCTTTTACATGACACAGCGTGTTCTTTCCCGACCTGACCGCAACAAAGAGTAGGCTGATGGTTCTGTGAAAATGTTAACATATATTTTCGTCGCCAGGCAGCAACCATAAAAAAGCGGAGGGCCGTTGAGGAACAGCGGAACCCGCCTCTAATGTTAACATTTTTCCAAAACTTGTAACCGAAAGGTAATAATTTACTTCGCAGCGAAGTTATTAGTGTTACCACGATCGAAATCTTTCGCTTCCGTTGCTTACAAAAACTACACAAAATGTGCAATGCCCTATGCCTAATCACCAGTGAACTGGGCATTGGCCAAATTCGGGTCCTATATGACTGGCAGGGGCCTTCGATATCACATTGGAAAGAGTGCCTAAAACTTCGCTGCGCATTCGTTTTATCAGATAGCCATGTGCGCTCATATATTGAATAAATAATCGTCAAGTAGTTGCAAGCTCTCTGACGAATAACGTCTATTTGCTTAGAGATAAACTACTAGTAAGAATCTTAACTGGAGAATGAGGACCACTGGTCACCATGGAGGAAAGAGATGGGGATGAAGGGAAAGGGGAAATAAACAAATGCTTGTAGTTTCTGAAGTCTCAGTTTTCTAAATGAATGGGCCAGTTTTTGGCATCTGTCGCAAGCCGGTCGTGATCTGCCGTTAATGGGTGAGTTCATGGTATCAGCAGTAGGATGAGCAGTTCGGTTCAGGTTCGGAGGGTTCAATACACCTACATATGTTGCAGGACCCAATCAAACAACCCGTGCTAGACCTCTTTTAATTGAGCAGACTGAAATTTCAGATAATAGTTGGGCATCAATTTGTTGTGGATAGCAGTGTGATTGAGGGGAATAGAATGTACGGTGTCTGGCAAAGGCTGAGCACCACAAAACAAACTGTGCTAAGTACGATGGAATGGTGGTACGGCAGATAGGACATCGCCGGGGGAGGATATGTGGGAGCAATTTGTTGATGAATAGTTCGCTTGAGCCGGATGAGGGGGTAGGCGACTGAGCTGGAGATCTTTTAGACAGGCGCGTCGGTCCTTATTGTCGTGGTGGATGCGCATTGCTGGGGAGGGCGAAGGGAACCGCGACAGTTGGTTTAGTGAACTTACGAGGTTAGCGCGGTGGGATTACTGTATTGCAATGTCTCATGGAAGCTAATTTACGTGCAATTCACACACACACACAAAAAAACGTGAACAGACACACACACTCACGCAGACAGATAACAACCCCATGCCTACGCATTTACATAAAGATAAATAATGACGAACTGGTGAACCATCCTGTTTAGTGGAGCGGATACCGGAATGCGGCAAACGAATTATGGGAGGACAACGAGCCGATGTAGGGACGAAATACGAAAATTTGGGGCTAGAATGGACTCGGAAAGCCCTCGACAGGAGTGGTTGATGAAAATTTCTAGCAATGTTCTTTGCCCTGCAGTGTACACGAATTAACTGTCAATGATGATGCTGATGGCGATGGTGATACTGCCACGTAAAATGCTCAACAGCGCATTTTTGAAGGCGACACAGGAAAGCACCCACAACCACCGAAGGTCTCTTAACCTAACTGTGCACAGACGGAGCGACATCTACATTGCCAGCCTTATAATTCTGTAGCGAGGGCAAACCCATAACACGTTGCATGGCATGAACCGACATCATCACATGGAACGCCACGTGGCTAGCGGTGCAGGGGGCGCTTTACCAGGCAAGTGCAAAGACTGGAATGGCACTTATACGCCTTGTAGTTTGGGGTTCTGTGAGGTGGTGTGGACGTGGGCGCATGGCTATGTCATGGGCAGCTCGCATATGCATGGCGTTGTATCATCATCATCATCAGCAGCAGCATCATCATCATCATCATTATCAGCCTGTTTACGCCCACTGCCGGGCAAAGGCCTCTCCCATAGATCTCCAACTAACCCGGTCCTGTGCTAACTGCGACCAATTTATTCCGCAACACTTTTTAATCTCATCTGCCCACCTAACCTTGTACCACCCCCTGCCATGCTTGCCTTCTCTAGGGATTCACTCTGTTACCCTTAATGACCACCGGTTATCTTGCCTTCGCATTAAATGTCGTTGTATTGTACATACAAGCAACTATTTCCAAGCAAGCTACAGTCGCGTGTTCTTTGCAAACGAACTTCTCTTAGTTTGCTCTCCTGTCGCTGTCCTTTGTCCTCCCTTTTCTTCCTTTTCGTAACGGACTTTTTAGCACCGTTTCCGCAATCAGTAATTTGACATCTACTCTGGCGAAGACTCACCGCGTTTCAGAGTTGCGAGCTGCGCTCGTCTGCCCCATCCGTATTCGTGCCTTGCCTTTCTGTGTTACCCCTATTCTTAGCCAACTGGTCGACTATTGTTTACTCTCACAATAGAAACCTCAGTTGCAACCACAGCGCACTCAGTTGGCGCCAGCACAGAAGCCTTTGGAAAGCCCGGTGGGGCGAAAAGCGACAGAATGCCTCTACAAGAGGCTGCCGCACACGGCCGCCGCATCCGAGCGCAATATTGTGCAAGGAAGCCGCGCGCGCTTCAAAATGCCGTGCCTAACGCTCAAATTCGTGCCGCATTATGCGAGTGCATGTACTTTTTTTTGCATTTCGACGACAACGCACAAACTCTTACCCCGGAATACCCTACTCCATGCAATGTGCCCCACCGTATATACCCTATATACTAACAAATACTGCCCCCACCCTATCCCCCTTTACCATCTGGTATGGGGGTGTCACCAAACCCCGTCCATTACTCCTAATCCCCAACCTACATAGAAGCAGTGGGTGGCACGGCTCACCAGCTCCGACCTCTCCTCCCAGCGCAGCCTGGTGGAGAGGGCCCTGGTGGCCAGAACAGGCCTGGATATCCTGGACTAGAGGAAACCAACCACAAGGCGGGTGCCCAGACACCAGCACCTATGGCTCGCCTAAATACAGTTTACTCCTCCTGCTCCTCCTCCTCCCCTTTCAGAATTTGTGCACTGCCAACGTGTGCTTTAATACCACGGCCCAGAACATGGAAGCGAAGCCATACGTCATTTTCCTACCAACGAATGGTTTTTCTCTACAATCTTTTTCTGCTAGCTTAACAATATCGCTCCCTAAGTGTCATTGTGAGAGCTTATAAAGACATTTCCTCCCGTCATTCAAAAACAAGGATGAAAAAGAAATTGGCCCTCTCTTCGGGATAAATGTTGCCCTTTCTAATATTTGGACGACCCCGAGTAGATTGACATTTCGTACTGGTAATCACAGCGCTTACATTGTGATCTTCCTCACTGTGAATGTCATCGAGTGCTGCGGAGTTAAGTCCCTAATCATTGACTAAAATAAGAGAAATGCTTCCCTCCAAGGCCTTCTTATTCACCTCATTTTCTAATTACTACATTAGGTTAGCTACGCGATCCTTGATAAATAAGGGCTGCTAATAAGCATTGTGAATTAGGTGGAGATTAAAGGAAAAAAAGAAATAAATATAAGGTGGTTGTTCCGCACCACGTCAGTATGAGGTACCTGTAGTCAGCGTTTCCACTCCTCCAGAATTATACCCGAAACGGACTGTACGGGAGGCGATGATACGACAAGACACACCGCGGCTGGAGATTTAAAGAGGCGACTGATGTGCGTTAACCCACTAATAATAACCACAAAACAAGTAAAAAAATTAGTGGTAGTATTAGTACTAGTAGTAGTAGTAGTAGTAGTAGTAGTAGTAGTAGTAGTAGTAGTAGTAATAGTAGTAGTGTAGCAGTACTAGTACCGCGGGGAGTTGTGGAGGCTTTCGAAGTACGCTGTTTACCGGTTATGACCTAAACATGCAGTTGCACGTGGTAAGAAGGCTACAAAACAAGCACACAAGAAAAAACAGTGAGAGGAGCGATGAAAGGAGTGAAACTCGAAGCTTTCATCGCCACCCTTTGGGTGAGTAATTTTACGTATCTGTAATGCCGCTATATTAAGACTAGTGATGCCTTTAAAATTTTCTCAACGCACAAAAACGAAATCCTATGTCCTCAAACTTTTGGAATTGATACACTCCAATCATGTTCCACATAATTTGACTAAGTGTTGAAGGAAAAAAATCAAGAATATGCAAGCCCACGTATGAGAACGCGAGCCGCGAGCTACTTCCTCCCACCATACCTCACGTGACTGATTCGGTAGCAGTTTTAAAAAAGTT
This sequence comes from Haemaphysalis longicornis, assembly GCF_048455015.1. Lineage (NCBI taxonomy): Eukaryota > Metazoa > Arthropoda > Arachnida > Ixodida > Ixodidae > Haemaphysalis > Haemaphysalis longicornis. The sequence continues at coordinate 194,777,056 of NW_027526203.1, read as the reverse complement.
TCAAACAAGCATAGTATCCTCAGTAGCAACTGACACGTCGGCGCTTACCCTAATATCGCACTGACCGAGGAACACATCAGTCACGATGAAAAGGCCATTCAAAAGCCGTACTAATTTAAATTAGTACACCTTCTGAAGTAACAAACCAGCGCGGTGACACGAATCAAACCACGGAAAGATTGTGTGCGCGACGCGTTCACACGTCGCGCAAGCCGCTACCACAATTCCCTCACCGTTGCAGCCCGTTGTGTTTCTTTTTAACAAGGGCTTCTATACCATTAGCACTTAGGCGTGAACCTGTTTGAACATGAACGTTTAGTTGAACATGTTACGAAGCATTCCCAAAGCAAGCCGAACCCCCAAAAATGCTTGTGTAAAAAACAACTGTAAAGCTCAACGTCCATATGACTTATATACCACTCAAAGCTCCGATCCAATTCCTCCGTATTCCGCTCCGCTTGTGGCGGTGGGCACTTACCACGTGCATGCGGCCAGCCGCACCGCTACGTCCACCGAGCTCCGCAGTGACAGCTTCCCGGCACCGAACGTGCGAAGAAAAGCAGCGCGTCGTCGAAGCACGCTCCGGTTGCGGCCGCGCTTCTTCTCGGGTCGAGACTTGGCCTACAAACGCGCGATACGAGGCTACGCGTGCGTAAAAGCGTAAAAACGGCGCGCCGGCACCCTCCGGGTCGGTATATAGGTGCGGAGAGTCGTCGACTGTCGCTTCGGCGTCGGCTGCCCCGAGCGTTGTGCGGCCAGCCAGCCAGCCAGCCAGCCAGCCAGCCCAACCCGCGCAGATCTGGGTCGGCCCTATTTGGATGCCCGGTTCGACAAACTCGGGAATGCGGCTCCACCATCGGTGCGCGCACCAGTGGGGAAGAATGAGTAAAACAAAATAAATGAGCCCTCTTTGCGTTCTGCCTCCCCCCCTTTCTTTCTTTTTGCACTTCTGCGGCAGCTGTCGCCACGATACCGGCTAACTGGGTGTTCGGAAGTATCGATGCGCATCAGCTATATAACTTCATTGATAGCCACCTCCAGACAGCTTCCTCGACCGACCAAGCGACTACCAGCTTGGGGCCATTCTTATAAAACGAAACGGTTTCATCAGCGGCGGAAGTACACGCAATTTCCGCCAGCCTGAATCTGTCTTGGAGCTATATCTGTCGCGATGTGCCGCCGAACGCTGAATTGTTTCCGGTCGCTAAGAAAGAGGCTGGATCAACTGATGGGAAATCACTCAAGAGGTTATTGGGATGCTCCGGCGGAGCATATCAACGGAGCAGCGACTTCGCATCCCGCATCTCAGGTATGACGAGGTCTCTTATGCGAGCTGGTTGTTCCGCTTCGGAGTTTCTACAGGACAAACTGAATTGAAGCGCTTTGCTTCAACGGTCTCCACGCATATTTCCACCAGGAGAACACAGTACTATTTTGCCCGGGGGCACTGATATCCCGGGGTGCTCTGGGCATGTGCAAGTACTGGCCCAAGAGCACTTGAAAAAAGCGACCGTACTTTGCGGCGGCGTCCCGACGTGTCACGCGCGCCACCAACAGCGGAAAAAAAATTAATTGTTGTTATTATTATTATTATTATTATTATTATTATTATTATTATTATTATTATTACTGATTGATTGATTATTGTTGATCAGTGGATCAGTGATCGATTGATCAGTGGATCGACCAATCATCAGTGCTTGGAAAAAATTCTCATCTAACTACAGGACACTGCCTAAGAAAACAAGTTTGAGCAAATGCTTTAAGGTTCGGTTCAACCCCATACAGCCGGTGATTTCTTACTGAGTAAGATGTCGTGCACGGCTAATAGCCGTGCAAGCAAAGCGATATTTCCCCGCATTGAAGACTGAGTCTCTTGTAAACTCTACATTTTTAAATACACAACAGAGCAAAGTTTGCGTAAATTTCCAATGATTCATCTCCAATATGTTGCACATATCCGAGGTCATTGGCAGACTGGACAATCACCTGTTCAGCGAGGCGAAAATCCTTGTTCATTCGTTCTTGTCGTCGTCATATTTGGCGAAGGGCGCCGCCAGCGCTCCTTAAATTTTTAAAACCTATGGGTCCGTTTTCCACGGGTAGGATTTTATGCCTTCGCCTATCCGTTTGTGTACTGTACGGATGGTCACTAGAGTGTACTGTGACGAAGCTCAACTACGGGATTCTCCTTACAGAGTGCGGCCTTCTCAAACTCCAACCCTTTTGGGCGGCATTGCCAAAGCAAAGCAAAACAATGGCTTGGACCTAAAATCGTCGCCATACATATTAAAAGGACCGGCGCCGACGCCATGTTTTACTGTACGACCATCACTATCCGTTAGTTGGCTAAATTGGCAAAAAAACACGTCAGCCACACATCCGCGTCATCACAAACTGAAGCCGACCAGAATTTTCACATGTCAAATTTTCCAAGGATGGAAACGCGGGTATGCACTCGCCCACCGTTCCAATGCGCTGAAACTTGTCGTATGGTTGCGAACGCAGCTTTGCGCCGGTCTGACATCCTTACAGGCTCCGAACTTGCGTGCACGATCATCTGACGTCGTCATTTGCTTTGAACGCGTGTATGCGATGGCCTGACATCCCCATTGGCTGCAGCGCGTCATGTGGTTGAAGGAAGACGGGGTGTGATAAAAAGGTTAAGTGCAATGTGCAGAGGATGGCCTGACCTAATGCTTGATGTCGCGCTTTTAGGAAGAACGACCTGAACCCATAGCCGGGCAACAAGACGTACAATGAGGTTCACGTTTCTTGGCACGTCTTTACGCTGGGAAATAAAATTTCCTTACGTTAAGCCTCAATACAGGCCTAAAAACGGTGTTAGGTCAACGCTCTTAGTCATGGTGACGTAGACGAGAAGGAAGAGATGAAAATCGGGTAAAAGGGGTGAAGGAAGAGGGTGATGACAAAAAACAAAATCAGTACTATTCCACTCTGAAAAGGTGGATGACCTGCGACGCCGTATAGGAACGCAACTTAGATAAGTTGCCCTAGGTAGTGCGTGACGACACACGCCAAAGGGACACATGTTGGCTATTTCCAGTTATATATGTAGCCTAATATTTCGTTTGTGCGTAGACTTGTCTGTAGCGCCATCTTCGGAGGACGCACCGATGGTGGGCGAAGAAAGTGCGTCGCAGCTGTAAAGTGCGCCCCGACGACGCACAGTCAGTGAGTGGAGAGGGTGCTCCGAAGCTAACCTGTGATAGCAACACAGCTATCTTAGCTATGCTGTGATAGCTAAAGATACCTACAGTGTAGCTAAAGATAGTTACACTGTAGCTATCTTTAGCTGTATCGACGCTACGAGGTTTTCCGGTCTACGCACTCCGTTTACCTATACGCATCGGTCTCCTGGAAACTAGCGTATAAAAAAAGCTCAGCTGTAAAAGTCTAATCATGGCCGGTTGGTCGTCTTGCGTACTTTACGACGTCATGCACTCAGCCACACTAAATTTTGTATCACAAAATTCAGCGACATAGCCCAGCGAAAACTGATCCTGAAGTGTTGTGACATCACTGGGGAATGTTCGGGTGTCTGCGCAGTGTTTATTGGGGCTGAATCGAAACACGTGGATCCAAAATTACCAATTTTATAACATCGACCTTTCGTACCTTCTAACTCAAACATGATACAGCGGAAGTTCTAGGAAAAGTCCCACGGAAGTCAGAAAACCCATAGGCATCCCCAGCTTCATGTCCAATATCATATATGATCCGTAACCTGTTATAACAGGTTATGAATCATGAGTTTACGTTTATAGCCTCAGGACGCGGGTTGGATTCCCGACCGCGGCTGCCGCTTTCCAGATGGAGGCGAAAAGCAAAAACGTCCGTGTGATCGAGATTTCGGTGCACGTTAAAGATTCCCAGGTGGTAAAAATTAATGTGGAGCCCTCCACAGCGGCACACCTTATAACCTGTGTAGTTTCGGCGCGTTAAGCCTCATAATATAATCAATCAACGTTTATAGTTCCGAAATGAGCAGCGGTCATCGCAGTGAGTCGCCAAATACACCACGACCGGAAAAGGCATGTCTAGTTCGCTGTCAAGTCCATGCTGGTTGTTTTCTTTGAGTTTAGCTGGATCGCCCACTAAAAATTAAAACAATCGAAAAGGCTCTGAATTTTCTCACTTTCTGTGGCGATAATTCCATGACCACCTCAGAAAGTACCATTTATTCGAGAGTCGCCAAGCATCCGCTACCTGAGGGCACCAAGTATTGGAAGATAGGAACCCTGGGTGGCCTTTTCGGTCTGTTTTTCCATCTCAAGCAGCCCAGTCCAGTTGACCCTATTTCGAACATAGGCGCACCGAGGAACGGCGGCGACGGCCGCCTCCCTGCCTAGACTCACGGGTGACCTTCCCCTGAGGACCGGAGTTGCAAAATGGGGGGCGTAGAAGTAGAAGGTGAGCCCATCTTGCCTGAAGAATTTACGGAGGGGGCCGGCTGGCTCACAAGCAATCGTCGACGTGGCGCTCGCGCAATCGCTAACATGAACCTGACACCGGGGCTCCTTCGTGGGCAAGGCGCTGGCGGTGACCGGTCAACGAACCAGAGGTCGCGTGCACAACATCAACTGCGCAGGCAACGGCTGACGCCTCGCCAACCACACCTGCCCAAAGAAGACAAAGATTGTGCTGCGGCCGAGAGAGGGCCTAGACGTCACCAAGATCAGTCTCGCTGGACGGCGCGACGGCGTGCTAGACGCGACCGGCCTCGCATGCGAGGAAGCGGCCGGCCTCGCATGCGAGCAAGCGGAAGAAGACGTCCTCCGTATCCATGCAGCCAAGAACATCATAGTTGTAAATACCCCCAGCATGAAGCGGGCAGAGAAGTACAACGCAATCAGAGTGCTCCGCATCAGACCTATGAGGTGTCCGCGTACATGGCACCGCCGGAAGACACCGTCAAACGGGTGATACACAACATCCCAGCGACACAACATGACAGTGACGAAGCTATAACGAAGAGTCTCGTCTGCAAGAAAAACCCTACGATTCTACAAGCGGGAAGGATGGGCCGGACCAACTCTGTCCTAATCGTTTTTGAAAACAACAAGGTACCCCAGTGCGTCTATTACCGCAGAGTCGAGTATAGATGCCTCCTGCACAAGAAGCAGCATGAGATGCGACGCATGCAGCAGAGTGTATGGAACATCGGTCCGATGTGTGCCCCACACCAGACAGAAAGGTATGCAAGAACTGTGGCCGCAAAAACCCGCCAGAAAACCGTCCGTGCGAGCCAAAATGCGCTCTGTGTGGACGGGATCACCCAACCGGCGACAAAAAAGCCGGCAACGATTCCGTACTCGCTACCTGATTAAAAAAGGACAGTGGGAGTAGAAACAAAGGCAAGAGGAAAACAAAGGAAAACCTGGCGGCCGCAGTAGGGACGCATCGTCCATACTCAAGGACAGCGAGAAGCGGGATAAGGAAGGCGAGAGGCATGATCGTTGCAGCTCCTTTCCCCGTCTCCCTCTTCCAGAGCGCCAGAGTAGGAAGGGCTCATGCCGCGCAGCTGGTGCCCAAGACGGTTCCACCGGGAGGCAACACCGGTCGAGATCGAAGTCTCGGCGCCGAAGCCCCAACGCCGCGGGCCGCCAGGACTCGAAACACCATTCAAGGTCCACGTCTCGCAGCGAAAGACATTCGCCGAGTGGAAACCAACAGATCAAGGTGAGCTGGGTTAGCGCGGTCTCTCACAGCGCAGCTCCGCGGACCAGCGTGGAAGACGGTAGCACAGCTAGCTCGGCAGAGTCAAAACAGTCAGAAATCACTAAAATCGAAAAGATGCTGGAGATAGTACTCAGTAAAAATAAGGCCTCTAAAGCAGAAATTTTCAGACTCAAGGGCTCAAACTGTAATCAAGCGGCCACGCCGCAACATGCAGGTGCACCCCATCGCAGCCCCACGGCAGCGTGTAACAAACAGGAACAGTGTCCAAAACTGCTGCTGGCAAAACAGCCGTCACAAATTTCCGTATCTGAACCTTCTTCTCGACGTCCGAGTCACCTGAGCCCCCCTCCGAAGTGCAGGACGATCAACAAAGAACAAGGTCTCTCGAGAAACCCCGAGGTATCCGGGGCAAGGGAATGCGTAAAAGAAGAAATGATTACTCAATTCGGGGAAAGACTGAGCGGGACACTAAGCAAAAAATTCGAAGCCATGCTCGAAAAATACGCCGAGAGCATTGGCGTCAAAATCGATGCCCTGAACACGAGAGTGACATAACTAGAAACCCCCACCCCGCGCCTCAGCGTGGGAGGAGGAGGAGGCGCGGGCCCAATAAAACCGACAAAACCCTACACCAGACCCACTTCGGCGGAAAGTGCTAGGGCCAACCTCGAAAACGCTCAGCTAAGGAACTATGGCGCGGAATAAGGTCAACAAGCTTGTCGTTTGGAAGTGGAACTGTCGGTGCTTCCAACGGAATCTAGAATCTAGATCTAGGAATCTAGGAATCTAGAGCTATTTGCTAAAATCAAAAATCGAGATGATATGCCGGACGTCATCTGTCTCCAGGAGACGGGTGGCCCCGCAAAATTATCAGGCTATTATAAGTCCTACTGTGAGGTAGAAAATGACGCCCTAGGATAACGACCCCAAAAAAAATCGATTGTGGCGACCCTCGTCAAGCGTAACTTACCGGCCATACGTGGCGACATTGACGACGGCACAACGTCCGTGGATCACGCTCTCGTAGAAATAATACCAGACAGGAAACACAAGGTAGGCAGTATCTTCATACTAGACGTATTCACCTCCCCTCGTAAAAACCCCAGATTTACAAAGCTGTTCGGCAAAACTCTATAAATAGCCAAAGGAAACACATTGGTAATTGTAGGAGATTTCAATGCCAACCACCCGGAGTGGGGATACAAGCGGGAAACAATAAAGAGGAGGAACCTCTGGTTTGACGCGCAGCAGGAGGTCCTTATCCTGATGACAGATCCCGCACACCCTACGCGGGCAGGAAACAGTGTGAGCAGAGACACATCACCAGAACTCCCATTCACAAAAAGCACACGTACAGGAGCCACGTGGCTAAATACACCAGAAAACGTGCGCAGCGGCCACTTCATAATTGCGACCCCATTCGAGGCAGTAGTTGCAAAACACAAGTGGGGCAGACGACACAAATTGTAGACTGAGATACTTTCCGTCAGATCAGAACAGCCGAACTTGACTCACACGACACCGCTAGCCCCCAACAGAAGGCTATTGAAGATATCGATGAATGGGAAGCACAGCTGCGCAGTAGCGTATATAGCAAGCAACTAAAGACATACCGGAAGAGGCAAACCTCACTCAGGCCGGTGCCAGGCTACTACACATGAGGGAGGCCAAGCAAAGCTTACAAAGGCGACTACAAAAAGAGAAGTTAAACCGTAATTTACGCAGATGTCTTGCAGCCCTGAACCGGGAGATTAATGGCTATGCGAACCAACTTATGCGGCAAAATTGGTACAGCACATGCGACAGCATGGAACCCCAGATTGGACTTGCAAAACGTTGGAGCATTCTTCGCTGCTTAATTGACCCAGAAAACAGCAAAGCCACTCGATAGCACAACCTGAGCATCTTACTGCACCGATTCGAAGGGTCAGACGATGACCTAATTAAAGCAATTTGTGATAGATATATAGGGACCAACCCAAAAAAGTAGCTTAAATCATACGCGGGCAAGGAGAATTAACACATGGACCGTCCCATCACGGTGGGGAAAGTACGAGGTGCCATTCAGGACTTCCCAACAATATCTTCCCCGGGCCCAGACGGCATAACGAACAAGATGCTGCGAAACCTGGACGACAGCTATGTCGAGGCCTTGACCCGGTACATGAACGCGTGCTGGGAACGAGGTCAAATCCCAGGGCAGTGGAAAACAGCCAAGGTAGTGATGATCCCGAAAACCGGTAAAAAGTTGCATATGGATAACCTAAGACCAATATCACTTACGTCATGCGTAGGTAAACTAATGCAACATGTGATCCTGAAAAGACTTGATAGATACGCAGAAAAGGAAGGACTCTTTCCGGCAACGATGATAGGTTTTCGCGCGAAATTGTCGACGCAAGACGTCATGCTCAGGCTTAAACACAATATCATTGACGGAGAGAACTGTCCTCCTTTAGACACTAGGGGAATTCTGAGGCTCGACCTAACCAAGGCATTCGACAACGTAAAACACACGGCGGTATTAGAGAACATAGACAATCTAGGAATAGGCCGCAAGACGTACGATTACGTCAGAATCTTTCTCACGGATCGAAAGGCTACACTTGCCGTAGTGGGGCTGAAATCGGCCACGTTGGAGTTCGCGAGCAGATGGATGCCTCAGGAATTGGTCCTCTCGCCCTTACTTTTCAATGTGGCCATGATGTGACTTCCCAAAATAATAGACGACATAGAGGGACTACACCACAGCCTGTACGCCGATGATGTCATGCTCTGTGTGGCCGGTGTAGCGGCGGGCATGTACAGGACACCCTACAACGGGCGATCGAGGCTGTGGAAGGGTACGCAAGACCGAGAGGCTTGCGTTTCTCCCCACAAAATCAGAGCTGTTACTATACCGTCCCACCAGCAGAGGGCGCAAAACCGACTCGACCACAACCAACATTCAGCTTTTTGCAGGTGGTACGCAGCGTATCCCGGCAGTTCAGAGCATTAGAGTTCTGGGACTTAGAATTCAGGCCAACGGGCTCAACACAGAAACTATACGCGCGCTGAAAAAAAAAAAAAAAAAGAAACGTCCATCAAACAATTCGGCTCACCTCGCGCATCTCAAACAGGCACCACGGAGTGAAAGAGCATAACCTAATGAGATTGGTACAGGCTTTCGTTTTATATAGGATTTCATACGTTACCCCCTACCTGAACCTAAAGCGGGATGAAAAGAACAAAATAAACGCAATGATAAGGACAGCGCAGAAACAAGCCCTCGGTGTACCTATAACAGCATCGAACGAACGCTTTGAAGCGCTGGGCCTCCATAACACCCTCAGTGAGCTCATAGAAGCTCAGAAACAGCACAAAAGGAACGCCTTTTTGTTTAAGAGTCACACAGGGAGGAAAATTCTAGATTCTCTTAAGATAATTACAGACGTGCGCAAGGCCCGAACGTCTCAATACCAGCGGAGATACGGACCCTCGTATACATCCCACTACTCCCCAAAGACATGCATCCGGTACATAACGATTGAGGACCGACGACAGGCCAGAGCCAGGGCTCTGAAAAAAAGATTCTCGAAATCCGAGGACGTAATGTACGTGAATGCCGCCGAATATACCATCCGCGACGCTATCGCCTTGGCGGTAGTGCATCGACAGGGCAATTGCATCACCTCCGTTTCGGTCCGGACGACGGAACCGTGGAGTGCCGAGGAGGTGGCCATTGCCCTGGCAATGGTAGCGTCCCTCAAGACCACAGTTATGGTAAGCGACTCCAAGTCGGCCATACTAAACTACGCGGGGGGATGCATCTGACCCGAGGCGTTTCAAATTCTAAAATCCGGCGTGTATATGGAGCCAGACGTCAGAATACAACTAATATGGGCACCGGCCCACTCTGGCCTGGCCGGGAATGAGTGTGCGCACGACGCGGCTCGAGGTTTCGTTGACCGAGCCGCTGTCGAACCTCCTAACTCAGACACTCACTCGTTACGAAGGTCGGGCAGGGACAGGCTGGTGTACTAGCGAAACATAATTTCAACTATAGGCTAGTAAGGACAAAATACCCAGCCCCAGACTGGACACTGAGCAGATGGCAGTCAGTGGCGTGGCGACGACTGCAGACCGATTGTTTCCCCAATCCAGTGGCTGACAGCCGATGTTACCCAGGGCTCTATTTAGATGCAAGGCGTGCAAGGCGATAAGATGCAAGGCGATAAATGCAAGGCGTGCGGTGACAGGGCTGTCCTATATCACATGATATGGTCATGCCCTCTCCGGAGATATGACCCCCGATACTGTAAGGCAGGACAGCCTACACTCAACATCTTCGTCGCTAATTCCTCGGTGCAACATCATGTTCTAAGCTGCTGATTTCGCCTTCAATTTGCCAATTCTTACCCTCACCTTAAGTTTAAATCGACAAACATCTTTTGTTTTTCAGATAGAATGGCGATTTTTTTAGCTGTTAAGCCTGACGAAATAGCGTTTGTCGCCGTCATAGCAACGGGCTCGCAAGGTCACGAGTGGCTACAGCAGTATCTGTGTTAGTACTTAGCGTTGCCTACTGGGAATACTGAGTCCAAGAGACTGAAAGGAATATCGTACCCTAGCTCGTTACACTGTAACTTGCTCCTAAGCGGGGCAGGAATTCTTTCGGAAAACGCCACACCCGTCTTTTCTCTACACCAATTCCCGGAGGGCCCTGTGTGGTGAAGGCCATGCTTTTCGAGCGTGATACGTCGCAATGTAATTGCGACGAGGCGGTGAGTTCAGATCTCTGATTTTGGTAATAATGTTGCAGCAGTAGCACCCTGGTATGGGTCCGGGCTACTGCTGCTTGGAGGCCGGGCTCAAAGAGAATTTATTAAAAACTAGTTACAGCTATGACCCGCTGTAGTTAGCTACTACACGGGTCGACAGGGAACAGGATATACGCAATGTGCCACAGAAGAAAGGAAGTGAATATCACACAAGTTCACAAAAAACGAGTCCACCACACCGAAGGTTCTTTACAATAATGTCCGTGGAACGAGGCTCAGACACCACAGTTCACGCGTGGCAGTCAATATAAAAACCACAACAGTTCACTCACATCAGTTCTACTCAGTACTGATGTCTATGTCCGCACAGAGAGGCATGCTCAGCCAGGCTGCCTAAACTGCGCCTTGGCCTCTAACATACAACTCCCTTCAGCACGCAAGTGTTGCACCTTATTAATAGGCACGATACATCATTTCACGGTGTTATTGGCAACCTTGATAAAGCGAGTCGACCAACGCATGAGGAAAGATTCTTCACCCAGCGCCACCAGATGATGCTGCAGGTGCTCTATGGCCATTTTCCGAACACGCCACAACAGGGGATACATGGCACGCTGTGGTCGTGCCTGCAAGGCGGCTACATTTCGCTGGCGCCACACAACAAAGGCACCCACACACAGCAGAAAGCTGACAAATGGATCTTTCGATTTTGTGTGGGCTCCCAGCCTAAGCTCAAACATTCTGCTGAGTGAAACCCAGAATGTGGCGGCCACACGACACTCAAAAAGAGCATGCTCTAGCGTCTCAGTGCGTCCGCATTGCGGGCACCGGGCAGAGCTAACGACACCAAATGCTGCAAGGAGGTCACACGTCGGCAGGGCTCTCCAGCCACGCAGCCACCCGAAATCACGAACGTCTGCAGGAAGCACGCTGACGTTGAGTGTTGCCAGCGGGCCCCGCGAGACTTCTCTTTTATGCAGAAATGCATTATAGTCGGGGGCTGTCATGCGTCCCTTGGCCGGCGTGCGCAGGGCGTCTGATGATGATTGTGGCATGATGCTCCTAGGGATTGGCCAACCAAACAATCCATCACGAGATAGCTTCGCGTTCAACCACCTTCGTCATCTTCCCGTAGGGGAACCGCTGAAGAAGAAGAAGGAGAAGAAGACAAAGCTGCGAAGAGGAGGGCTGTGTGAGTTTTGGCTACCGTTATCCTCCTCGGCCGCCGCATCTTCCCGATCTGAACCCGGTCGAAGAGCGGCTCATCGCGCCTCGACTCCCCTTCATGAGCATCAGGCGGCTGACTCGAGGCAACGGGCAGTTTGGAATCAAGGGACAGGCGGCGAACGTGCCCATCGACGTATCGAAGGTTGTGCGGTGCCTTCCTCGCATGGTACCCGAGGACGTTGCGTTCGACGTTCACATCAAGCGGAGGCTGATGAGTCCGGCAACGTACAAGCGCGGGTTGGTGAAGCGCGGCAACATCCTGGCTTGGCTCAAGCACCTGGAACACACCCCGCTGTATCGCGCCATCAACGTTCGGGTCGATTGGAGTCGGCTCGATCACTTCGATGACGGTGACGAACGAGAGGAACCGCAGGAAGACGACGTCGATGATGCTGACGGTGAGTTCGAAATGATTCCCGACGACTTTGACGTGAACGATCCTCTGCAGTTGGCGGTTGCGTTCAACGCAGTCTCGAAGACGCTTCTCTATAACGAAGCGGAAATGACGGGTGTGGGAAGACGCTTCTCTATAACGAAGCGGAAATGACGGGTGTGGGAAAAGAAAAAAATAAATGATTACGCTCACACTCTCGCCTCTCTCTTCGCCATTAATCGCATCACACTCATCGGTCCACCCAATGCATTTCTTTATCCTCACAATCCCCCTCGGGGAGGTGCGGGGATTTTTTTGCCGATCATTCAACTGCCCAATAGCCAATTTCTCGCATATATCAGTGGCAGATGAGGCTCTAATATCCAAATTTGGCTTTACGGGTGGCGCAAAGCCACTTAACAGGACACAAGCGAAAATTAATTTTAAGTTAAAATTTAAACCGCTTGCGTAAAGCAGTACACGCTAGTGGCGATTGCAAAAAACGACGTGTTTTATTGTAGTTTTTGCATTTAAATCCAAAATAGGACAAATGATTCAGTTGATTTTTTTTGCTAAATTAAATTTTTATTCGAAACGTCCCGTTACGCCGGTAATCAGAAGTTATAAAAGGAGGTCTTACAGTTTGTAGGAACGCCACCTAAGCGCGAATTTCCTCACGTTCGGCTTCGCCGCATTGCTTGCTTCTCGCGGGAACTCCTTGGCGAGACGTCGGCAAGGGATACAAGGTGTCGGAGCGAAACCTTTTTCGTTCCGGTTTATGTTTCGTTCCATAAATAAAAGTTCCGTTCCGTTTCAGCTCCGGAACGAAAAAATAACGGTTCGTAACGGTTCATAACGATTCATGTTTGTGCGCTAAAAAAAATGGAGATTTATGAAATTGTTAAAAAAGATCGAGAATTAAATTATCTTAAAAAGATAAAATTATGATAAAAAGATAATAAAGGTGAATAGCGTAAATATTTTTCGTAAAAATATTCGTTCAATATCTCAACTGCACACAGAAAAGTCCGAGGACATTTAAACCCTCCTTATCCTATAAGTTTTGATGGCACAGCTGCAAATGGCACTCCAACTTTCCACCCTGGCCTCCAGAAACTACATGCCGGCAATCCTCAACCTGGCACCAATGTTCGGTCGGGGCGCAATAGATGAAAAATCCTCGAGCGCTATTTGTTTTGGTGCGCTCCATTGGGGAGAAGTATACAATTTTCAGGTGCAAACACTCCAAGCTTCCAGAAAACCAGCGTGCCCCACGCGGACGCTCAATTATGAGTATGCCGCCTTGGTCTGGATCCTGAACGTTAAAATTCTGATGAATAAATTTTGGGGCAATTCAGAATACGGCTTTGCGCTTTCTTACTAACTCATAATTAAAGGGACGCTTAGCGCAGAGGAGACGAGGAATTTGGCAGATGTGACAGCTGCTGCCTCGTCTGAAACAAGCGCCTGTCTCGTCTGGCACCGTCCTCGTCTTCTTTGCTCTAAGCCTTCCTTTAAGTATGTACTCCCCCTCCTCCCTCGACTGAGGAGGAAGACGAAGACCAGATCGCTTGGCCTGTTCTAGCCGTCTCTCTCTGCTATTTTCTCTTTATTAAGCGTACGCTTGCCCAGTATACTTGTCTTCTGGTGTAGCGAGCTTAAGAATGCTTCCGGCTACGGGCGCGGCCTTGGGTTTGCCGCCGCCTACGTCGGTTCCTGGCAAACCACCCGATGCTTCTCCAGACCCGGTCACAGCGCCGGGAAGCCCGGGAATCCTCGCAGTCCCTCAGCTTATCGTTCCTTCGGGACTACTGCCAGCTGCATTAAGCCCCTGCGGCAACGACCAAGACACTTCTGGGACGTCGCTTCCACCAGGACAAGTGAGTCCTGTGGAACCTTCAGACTTACCCCTACCAGACGACATGGATGGCATGTCAGAATCGTCTAACTCTGTTTCCGATACTATTGTTTACGCTAATGAAGCCATGGCCTCTACTGAAAAATCAGAACTCCCTCAGCATGTGCTTCCCCCGAAGCGCCGCCGTGACTCCAAGCGCTCCTACCGGCCGCTAGACATCAGTACCGCCCCGAGCCCGCTGAGGCATGGGGTCGTAGTAGTAATCAAGCCTAATGATACATCTAAAATTATCACTCGATTCAACCCGCTTGTCATCAAGGAGGGACTAGAATCTTTGGCTCCCGCTGGTGTACTGCAAGTACGACCGAATCATAGACTTAATCTGCTGGCCATTGATACACGCAATGCTGATGCCACGGAGCGCCTTTTGAAAATATCCTCCATTGCTGGAATTCGTGTCCAGGCATATGAGCCACGCCCCATCAACTGCGGAGTGGGTGTCATCAGAGGTGTTTCCACGGACCTAAGCAATTCTGACATCCTCAGTGCACTGCGCCTCAGGGCCCCAGTAAAATGCGCCCGGAGACTTGGAAAAACCTCTGAGAGTGTTCAGATTGTGTTTGCAACTGAAACGGTTCCCGAGCACGTCATCATTGGATACACGCGCTACCGCGTGTACGAATATGTGGAGACACCCAGACAGTGCAAGAACTGCCAGCGCTTCGGGCACGTGGCGGAAGTCTGCAAGCTATCACTACGATGCTCACGATGCGGAGGCAGTTACGACCGTACAAAGTGCGCCGCTGAAACTCTTCATTGCCCCAACTGCGGAAAAAAGCACGAATCGACCTTTGCTAAGTGCTCTGTACGACGACATCAGAAAGGGATATTTAAAGTCATGTCGGCGAACCACGTCGATTATAAGTCAGCGAAGTCTGCCCTAGCATAGCAACGCAACACTGGGAGAAAGGGCGTCCTACTGAGACAAGACCAGACCGCTGGGAGTTCAACGTTTACCAATGTTGAGGCAGACTTCCCTCCGCTACCGGTCGTTCAGCGTGAGCAGCAGGCTCCTGCCGCGAAAACGCAACCGGAGAGGGCGCCAGTGGTTACTCGTGCGTCTGCACTAAAAAGTGTCCTACCTGCCCATACCTCCGCATCTACAGCGGAGCCTGCATCGGCACCGGCGACAGCGTCGCCGCCAACTCCAGCTGTGCGGACGTCGAAGTCGGCCCGTCGAGCTCCGCCGAGAGAAGATAGTGTTCGAAAAGTTGACCGGAGTTTTGGTGTGATTTGGACAATGATTTCGCCACTCGTGGACGCTGTACGCAGCTTCCTTGCTTCCCTTGCGTCTCCATTGGCTACGGCTCTTGTCACACTCCTGGATTTTGTCTCGCCCTTCCTTGCTGAATGGCGGTAGCTACTGTAACTCACACTCCCTCACCGTTAAAGCTGCAGGAAGTTCGAAATAAGGCAACAATATTTCAGTGGAATGCTTGTGGACTCCAGCAGCGTCTGTCTGATTTCCGCCGTTTCGTGCAAAAGCATCACTTCCCGGTGATCGCCATCTCGGAGTCGCGATTATCCAAAGATATTCGTCTCTCGGGTCACACGGTCTTACGATCGTCAACAGGAGTGGCGTTAACAAGGGTCCTCCTAGCTTTGCGTAATGACCTGGCCATCATAGAACATAGCATTCCACCCGATGCGTCAAACGAATATGTGGCAGCTACAGTGCGAGGCAGCGGCTTGTCCTTCACTATTATTGCTGCCTATATACCCCCTCGTGTCGCACTGGACCTACATCGACTTGAAGGCATTATTAATGCTACCCCAGCACCCCACATTCTGACGGGTGATTTTAACGCCCACCACCCGTCATGGGGAGGAAGAAAAGTGACAGCTAAAGGGCGGCGTCTTTTGCACTGTGCTCAACGGTACGACATGTTTGTACTCAACACTGGAGAACCAACGTTTTTCCGTGGAACCGTGTCAAGCGCCCTTGACGTCACCATTGTGTCATCGCAGCTACTAGCTGGAACGAGTTGGATATCTGACATTGAAACACACGGCAGCGATCACGTCCCGGTTTACGTCACTGTTGATGGCTTACAGGGTAGTCGTCCTCAACGGACACGGCGTTGCTCTGACTGGACGTCTTTCCAAACCACAGTAGAGGAGAAAGTGGACTGTTCGTCATCTTATGACGACTTAGTACAAACACTTTTATCGGCCAGGTCTGCCTGCACTAAGTATTTGAGGTTACAGGAAAGGTATACTACCGCCGATGCAGACTATGAAAGACTTCGTGCAGTGCGTCGGAGAGCCGAAAGAAGAGCGCGCCGGACGCAATCACCGGAAGATATCCGAGATGCTAGAAGAGCACAGAAGGCCACTCAGAGGCACATGAACAAGTTGGCCAAGCGCAAGTGGACGTCTTTTTGCTCTAAGTTGGACCCCAGGAAGCCACTCTCGGGAATATGGCGCCTGGTTCGAAGTCTCCGGGCACCACCGACACAACTTCACCCCTTCAACTCTGTTTCGCTAAGCATGAACATCAGTGACCTGGACGCTGCAAACGCCTTCTGTAGAAAAATTAACTCTTCGCCGACATCAAATATAAGAGCCACGTCGCCCACAAGTGCGCTTGCCCTAGCCATAACATCACCCATGGATGAACCGTTCTCTATGGCAGAACTCGTCGCTGCGCTGACCTCAGTCAAGAAAGCTACATCACCTGGTCCAGACAATATCACCTACACAGCCCTTTCCCATTTGGGCGAAAATAGAAAGAAGTGCCTTTTAGGCATCTTCAATCGTTCTTGGGAAGCTGGCCACCTAGAGCAAAAATGGAAGCACGGGCGTATTGTGGCTGTACTGAAGCCAGGCAAAATACCGACTTCCATCGAGTCCTACCGTCCTATTGCCCTCCTGAGCTGCATCGGCAAGCTTATGGAAAAAATGGTGCTCCATCGCCTGGACTGGGACCTGACCACTCGCAACGCATGCCCGCCACAGATGTCTGGCTTCCGCAAGGGACGGAGTAGCATTGATAATGCCTTAGCCCTTGCTAACAGCATTAAACAAGCCAAAACACAGCGCAACACTACAATCGCTGTGTTTCTTGATATCAAATCGGCGTATGACTGCGTGTACCATGAAGCTATACGCTCGGCCATGAGGTCTTCGGGCCTTGGGGGTCACATGTATGCATGGATCTCGGACTATTTACCCGATAGATGCATCTACATGTCAGCAGACAGCGGTGACACACCGCTATACAGAGTGACCCGTGGTGTTCCCCAAGGTGGTGTCCTCAGTCCAACGCTCTTCAACATCACTATGATGGGCATAGAGAAGTGCTTACCGCAGTCAGTGGAAATATCCTTGTACGCGGATGACATCTTCATATGGAGTGCTGGACGCAACAGGCGGGTACTGCGTGCGAGACTGCAACGGGCAATCAATTCCATTGCGGCGTTTCTAGGAACCCGAGGCCTAGATATATCAGCTGGCAAGTGCGCTGCCATCGCTTTCACAAAGCGTGATGTATCAAATTATGGACTCACCGTTGCAGGCTGCATTATCCCCTATGTTCCGCACCATAAGTTTTTGGGTGTGACATTTGACAGGTCTCTGACTTGGTCAAAACACGTCCGCTATATAAAAGACAAGCTTGCGTCCTTTGTCAACATTTTCCGCATGTTATCTAGTAACGCCGGAGGATGCAACGTCCAGTCTCTTCTTCGGCTGTATGACGTCATGTGCGTAGGATTGTTGCGCTACAGCCTTCCTGTTCTTCTCCCCCTCTCAAAAGGAAATGCCAGAGCCCTGCAAAGTATGCAAGCGCAGGTCCTGAGGGTGTGCATTGGAGTTCCGAAGACCACATCCACGGTGAGAACTATGGTGGAGTGTCGACGACTGGCACCACTTGCTCTTGGCACGCAGGAGGTCCTTCGGGCTCAACTGAGATTTGCAGCACGGCAGCAAGGTCACCCATTAGCACTCAGCTCAGCCACTGAAGTGCGAGACCTTCTGCTTATGCATTTCCAGCACCCTTCTCCGTCGCTACAACCGCCTTGGATGTACCCCCGTCTGCAAATTACAACTGGAGTGCCCGGCATTACCCGCAAACAGGATATCGCCACCCCTGCCTTAAAGTTCTTCGCCTTGGAACTGCTCTTCCCAAAATAAAGGGCACACACCCATCTATACATGGATGGGTCTGTGACAGCTAGCTCATCGGCTATAGGAATCTGGTTCCCGTCCTCCTGTACCGCCTTCAGCGCAACGCTTAGCCACAGGACGACATCCATGGTCACCGAACTTGCCGCTCTGCGGGCTGCTTTCGCCTACATCATCGAGCAACCAGCACGTCAGTGGGCAATCTTCACGGATTCTCGGGCGGCCCTTCAGTGCTTAAAATCGTACCCGAAAGAACAGCTTGTTTTAGACATCCATGGATTACACTTACAAGCTCTAAATGCACACCATCATGTAGAGCTTCAGTGGATTCCTGCCCACTGCGGTATAACTGGAAACGTCAAGGCGGACACTGCGGCATCGATAGCGCATGATCTGCACGGGCCAGTGATACCGATACCGTTCTCCAGAAAAGATGCTTCTGCCCTTGCGTCCAAGGCTGCCTGGAGATTTCAGCGATCCATGTGGGCTGTTGCGCCGCATAATTACGCGCCGCTTCACTCCATAGACCCGCACGGGACCTTTAGGATGCCTGAAGGACTTTCCAAGCATGACGAAGCGGTTCTTCACCGTGTGCGGCTAAATGTCGCTTACACCAATTACTTTCGATTCAAGACGAAACAGGCCGCTTCCCCCTTGTGCACTCTTTGTGACGTGCGCGAGGACTTGAACCACGTGCTATGTGAGTGTACGCGGTATAGAACCGCCAGAACATCCCTTTTAGTGTCATTGGGTCTTCCGCTGTCTAGAGGCCTAACTCTCAGTGACGTGCTAGGCCCTTGGACGAACTCTAAACGAGCATCTCGAGCGACAAAAGCTCTACTGTCTTTCCTGCGAAGCACAGGACTTGATCAGACTCTTTAAACAGGACTCTCTTAATGAGCGCGTCATCTTCATCACAGTCATTATCATCATCTCTTCATCGATTTCATTTTTTTAATACATCTGGGGCGGTATTCCCGTGTTTTGTCCCTTTTGTGTCCCTTTCAAAAGTGTCCCTTTTGAGCGAGTCCTGATTGGCGAACAGCGAACACCCGGATGTGACGCTATGCAAGCACGGCGGAGCTATGAGCCGTGGCTGCTCGGAGCAGACGATTTGGAGCAGACGATTTTTCGTCGCCTTATTGTTGGTTCGCTCGCGGAACAATAAACACATAAAAGATACTCTGATACGGTTTCAGTTCTTTAAAATGCGTTTGCAAGAACAGTTACGGTATTTGAATCAAAGGTCCACTGCTTTACCGGAAGTACGTCACGATGAAAGGGACGCAAAAGGGACGTTTTCAAAAGGGACAGTTACGAGAATACCGCCCCTGGTGTAGCAAGCTAGGCGCCTTGGCCAGGCTAACCTCACCAGTATCATTAAAGACTATTCTCTCTCTCTCTCTCTCTCCCTCCTCTCTCGTATGCATCCAGACGAAGGGATGACAGCACAAAAATCGCGGAATATTCACGGCGCGTATCCGCATTCTAAGCGTCGTTTTCTAAAACCTATTATAGATAGGAATGCCCCACCCTGTTCTTTCCGACCTCAATGAAATATTTTCCGCCGCATTCTGGGAGGACTTGCATACAAGTGCAGCATAACTTGTAGCTGTTTGCATTGAGTGTGCGGCTGTAGTCTGCTGTTTGCGCTGCTATTCGTGTATGCTCGTTTTCACGCCTAATTTTGTATTTTTTTCCCTTCCTTGTTATTTATGTATCACACCTCCTAAACAATGTATTAGGGCAAACGGGGGTATCTTATTCGGGCAAATAAATAAATAAATAAATAAATAAATAAATAAATAAATAAATAAATAAATAAATAAATAAATAAATAAATAAATAAATAAATAAATAAATAAATAAATAAATAAATAAATAAATAAATAAATAAATACTAAAAATATAGAAAGCAAAAAATTTGTGCTAGGAATATTTATCGACTTCACGAAAGCCTTTGACTACTTAAACCGAGATCTTCTACTGGATAAACTCAGCTCTTATGGAATAAGAGGTCAATCATTACAATTAATCAAATCCTACCTATCCCACCGATTTCAGTTCGTTAAAAACAACGGGTATTCGTCAACTCTTTTGCATACCCGGAATGGAGTACCACAGGGCAGTGTGTTAGGACCATTTTTGTTTAACGTGTACATAAATGATATCGTAGACATTGATTCCCGAGCAAACTTTGTTATATATGCAGACGATACTAGCATATTTATATCATCTGAAACCTGCCTTGAACTTTGTAATATAGCAAATACTATTCTATCTAAAATCGTAAAATTCACATCTTATAATGGTTTACTAATTAATGTTTCAAAAACCAAAGCAATAATATTCCACGCTAAAGCGAGAGTGGCTACACTTGGCTCAAAACTTATGTTAAGTAATTCAGAGATTGAACTTGTGAATGAGTTCAAAACCCTTGGAGTAATTTTCACAAACAATATGTCGTGGGACAAGCACGTGAATCTTATATCACAAAAGCTTTCATCAATAATTGGTATATTTTATCGACATAGAGAACACCTCCCTAAAAGTATCATGCTACTGTTGTACAAATCATTGTTTCTGCCTTACTTGAATTATTGCGTGCTTGTCTGGGGTACAACCATTTCTAGCAATATACAAAAATTGTGCAGGCTACAGAGGAAAGCAATTAGGATAATTACTCACTCTCCATTTGATTTCCCGGTGCAGACTTTATTTGAAACTTTTAAAATACTGAGCGCAGAACACCTTTATAATTACTACCTATGTCAAGCATTAATCAAGGACACAAGACAACATAACTTTTTGAAAATTCTTAGCCAACTAGATAAAAATACACCGACAAAATATAGCGCACGAAATCCAGAACACTGGACTGTGCATGCATACCGAACTAATTACGCTTTGCAAACCGTAAAACACCGAATTCCTACCCTCTTAAATAATTACCTAAAAAAAAATATCGATATTTTCCAGCTAAATACTAGAAAATTGAGAAACATGTTTCTTACATACGATTCCCCATGATAACCTATTGTTGTTGTCTTTTTCCTACGCTATTGTTTGGATGCTGACCTACATTACTTTGTATGAGTGAGAATTTTATTGCGTTGTACATCGGATACGTTCGTATTTCTTTATGGATAATTAGCGCGTATATAGAAGTGGTATTACGTTGCCATGGTAAGATTTACCACTACGTCAAATTAATATTGCTATGTATACTGTTTATTTCTTGTGCTTATTATTGTTCCATGTGCCCATGATTTTTGTTTGCATGACTATGTATAATATATTAACTGCTATTTTTGATTTTTATTTTGTATACTGCATATTGAAAAGTTGGTTTCGTTTTATTTTTTTTGTTATTGTTGTTGTCAGTGCTATGCCACTCGCTGTAGCCAGGAGGGGGGATAGGGCTTGTCAAGCTGCTCGCACGGCTTTTTCCCTCTCCTCCTCCATCGCCGATGGAAATTGACCCAATAAAAAAGTAATGATAAATAAATAAATAAATAAATAAATAAATAAATTGTAGTGCGAAAGACGAGCAAGTGGTCCGAAGCCACCGTGCGAGCACTACCGAATAACGGGTAAGCTACGCGGCCACAGCAATGGTCAGCATTGCCTTGTAATTGGCGTACGCCCACACATTGGGCGGGTGTACTTGGGCGGGTGTACTGCTTCGCAGTAATAATTCAGTAACCGATATGTGCAGGCGTTGAGCGCGCCTGCATGGGCCTGCAGAATTCGCGGGAAACATCACGCCATCGTCTGCTAGTGTGGCGCTCGCGAGCAGTTGTGGCTACCTGTTGCTTGGTCAGCCCGTAGCTTTGCCAGCCGCCCCTCGCGCCGGCATGCGCACTGAGCCGAGGCCACGGCGCAAGATGTTCTCTTTCACGTGGCCGCTTTCTGAGCAGCAAGAGAATCTGCTGAAACTTGTGGGATTTCTAGTGGTAAAATGGGTAAGTACTTTCCCATGTAATTCCAAAACCGGTGCATTTACTCTAGTTTTTCATTGCCGGCCAAGAATTATGCGCTTTCAGTAAAGAGAAATTAGGCAAACTTTAGAACTGGTGCCCGTAAACATCATAAAACGTCAAAATGACGGCAGCACACACAACCGCTTTGTCAACCGGAAGCACGTGACCAAAATTGAAAGACAATCAGAAAAGACTTCCGGCAAATTGCCGGCAATTCGCCCATGTTTTTTGCGTAAACATGACGTAAGCTATCAGTGACGTGCTGCACCTATAGCTATGACGACATGCAGTGTAATTTGACGAGTCACTCATAAAGATCGCCACCAAGGCATCAAATATTGTGCAAGAAAGATATAAAAACACTTGGCATGTACTATAAAAATTAAGACGGTAGCTGAGGCTGACAAGAAAAACACATTTCTGGAGGTCAAATTTGGCGTCAACACCACAAGGCGATCGAGTAACGTTGATCCAAAAGCGAGCGAAAGGCGGATGTCAAGCTAAAGAACATCACACAATTTTTTACCGTATCTATTTATTTCTTTCAATCGCTTTTAGTAACATAGCTGGGCTCTCTGCTTCAATGCAAGCTTTGTTGCGTTATCACCTTCCTTGCCGCCACCGCCGCCATGCCATCGTCTGCTGCTTTGTTACAAGTTTATGGCGTGATCACAGAAAAAGACGCCCGTGACCACCGCTTCTATGGCACATAAGAGCAGCGAAGCGCTACGCCTGATAACCGCGGAGCGCACCGATGTCGCCGATTCACTCATTCGTCAAGCTCGACTTCAATCAGCGCTGTAATGAACCAAATAGTCACTTTTCTTTGTTATTTTAAATGCGAATGCATTTCTCAGTCGAGCCATGTCAGGCGCCGTGCAGCGTCCACGCGCCCTCAGGTGTTATCTCTCCGCTCTCACCCCTCTCCCATAGCAACAGCTGCGAGCGCGCGCGCTCCTCCTCTCCCCTAGCAACCGGAGCAGGTGGTGAGGGCGGATCAGCGGCGAGTGAGTGGAGAGGAGGAGCGCGCTCGGGCGTGTGAGGGCGCTCGCATCGCGAGAGCTCGCCGGAGCTCCCGCGTGTGTGGGAGAGTGTAAACGAGGGTAGGCGCGGTGCTTCGGTGCTTCTCCTCTCGACGTCGCCCCATTCTCCCGTTCTCTCGGTCGATCCTCAGGTGAAGAGGCGCGAGGCCGAGACCAAGCGGCAGCGGTGCCGGGCCGATCCCGGTGCATTCGCATTTCCTCACGATTCCCTTCTGGGAGGTGGGGTGAATTTTTTTCTCTTGAGTTCGATCATGTGACCCAGCAGCTTACTAGGACGAGTATGGACAAATACCATGCATTGGGTTCTCTTTGTCATGGAGAGGCTTGTACTGCCCTCTTAAGTTGCGGTAACGCCAAACAAATAATTTTTATTTTATTGCCAAACATAAAAACAAAATACTGCACGTTATTTGTATGCTCCATGATCGCTGACTTGGAAGCAGTTCAAACTATAATTTGTTTCGGTAGGGAACAGGCTTTAAACAGCGCGCATGCGAAACTGCGCCTGCTGCAAATTGCCGCACATTTGGCCCCGCCGTAAGCCGGGGCAATTTTTTGCCCTATTTTGCTTGTATTTTGCGACAAAAACAGCCGCCATTTTTAAGCTGTTACGTAGCATTACACAACTTTTACGCAGCCTGAAGTTGCCAATGCATGACGTAATCGTTCCCGCCAACTGTTTAAATTACGTCACGCCTTCTCAGCGAATCACAGAGGGGGTGTGTATTACAAGCAGTATTGTTGTTGAATAGCAAAGACAGGCTTACGTTGTCGTGTCCGCTGCATTTAGTCTGGTTTTTCATTGCAGGCCAAGAATTATGCGCCTTTAGTAACGAGAAATAAGGCAAACTTTAGAACTGGCGTCCGTAAACGACATGAAACCTCAAAATGACGGCAGCACACACAACCGCTTTGTCAACCGGAAGCACGTGACCAAAACTGAAAGCCAATCAGAAAAGACTTCCGGAAAATTGCCAGAATTGCCGGAAATTTGTGCAGTCGAGAATAGGACCCCCGGGGCAATTTTTTGCCCTATTTTGCTTGTATTTTGCGAGAAGAACAGCCGCCATTTTCAAGCTGTTACGTAGCATTCCGTCACTTTTACGCAGCCTGAAGTTGCCAATGCATGACGTAATCGTTCCCGCCAACTGTTTAAATTACGTCACGCCTTCTCAGCGAATCACAGAGGGGGTGTGTATTACAAGCAGTATTGTTGTTGAATAGCAAAGACAGGCTTACGTTGTCGTGTCCGCTGCATTTAGTCTGGTTTTTCATTGCAGGCCAAGAATTATGCGCCTTTAGTAACGAGAAATAAGGCAAACTTTAGAACTGGTGTCCGTAAACGACATGAAACGTCAAAATGAAGACAGCACACACAACCGCTTTGTCAACCGGAAGCACGTGACCAAAACTGAAAGCCAATCAGAAAAGACTTCCGGCAAATTGCCAGAATTGCCGGCAATTTGTGCAGTCGAGAATAGGACCCCAGGCCAAGGTTGTAGTTACGAACAATGTTATTATTTCGGGGGTAACTCATTAGAGCCTCTCATTTTATTAATTTTTCAATTATTTTAAATAATAAGTTGTTTGAAAAGCTTGGAAACGTTTTTGAGCGTGCCTATGAAAACGTCGCTTTCGTGGTGAACCGGTGCACCGACCGCCAGCTAGAGTTTAACAAAACTTGCTGCTGAGCGAGTTGGTTCATACTTGAAGAAAAAGGAGGCGTTAATCTGTCGTGATCGAAGACAAGATATGGACGGCCGCAGGCGCCCGTATCTGTCGTATCTGGTCTTCGTAGAAGTACATTTGGTTTCTTTTTTCTAAAGCAAAGCTTTCTACCTCTACCCCCCCAAGGGTTCTTTCGCGACCGTTGGTGTCACCCGAAAACTCCAGCCAACAAATAAAAGAATTTACTGGCACCGCCGGGAATCGAACCTGGAACTAATAGACTAACAAGCAAGAGCCCGTTGTCTTACCGATTTAGCTACAAGCCCACGCGGACACAGCAAGACAAATGGTGTACTGACCAAGCACATCTACGGGTTTACCCCCTGCCTTCTCGCTGAATGCCACGTGAAAGCGTCACACGACCACTCACGGCCGTCTAGCGGCCCTGTGCGCACCTTGCTCATGTGCTAAGAGTTACAAAAATTAAGGGAAGCTCACACCAATCCATGGAATCTCACTTTTAGTACGCCAATGTGCTAAAGCCTGTGGCCTCTAGTGTTCACGTAAAAAAAAAATCGCGCCAATCCACCCCATGAATGTGGTTGGAAAGCAAAGCTGTAAACGGCACCCATAACGATTACTCATGCGACGTCACTTAAATTCACTCACATCGCTCTACAAATAGTAAAACCAGAGAGAAGTGAAATGCACTTAACCACACCATTTATTACTTCAAAGAGATATTCTTGGTAAGGTTGATTAATACATGATGCATGAACGGTGTTTGGTTGAGTTGTATTGGTGTAGCACAAGAGTGAAAACTTTTTTTTATAAAATCAAAGTAAGCTCCAACCCGGTGTTAGACGATCTGACTTCTCCGTCTCTGCGCCGCGGACGGAGGCGACGAGACTTGCGGCTGAGAAGGAGGAGGAAGAAATACTTCTGTTCAGATTTCTGAACGGCCCAGAGTGCAGCCTTGGGGAGTGATTCCTTCTTCTGTAGGGCCCATATGCATTCCGCGCGGCCTGTGTTCTGTCCACGCGCTGCAGCCGGGTAGGTAGAGAGGGCCTGGACAGCAGCATCTCCCATTGCTCTTGTTGGGTAGTTGACGGATAGAGAGGAGGGTGCTCAGTGCTAAAGTCGCACACCCCGATTACGGGGCGGAGTATTCCTACTTATGAGAAAAATTTACATTCAGCGTCGTAGCGATTCGGATGCATTACGTGAAGACGCGTAGGCTGTGGGAATGAGCCCGGATTGTATGAGCCGTAGGGTAGTTTGTTGTTCTCGGGAAAGGTCAGGGTAAGGCGAAGGTACGGTCTGTCTCAGAAGGCGATAATGCTGGATTATCTCCCTGGACGTGACAAGCGGGTGACTGTCCTCGTGCAGCTCCATAGCACGGGAGGTGAAAGCGCTGGCTTATTTGGTGGGCGTATTTGTTGCCCTCCATTGAAGCGTGAGGCAGTGTCCAGATGAGCTGAATGGAACCGTTTGGGGAGTGGTTTTTTAGCACGCACAGTGCGGGTCAGAACACCCAACCCGACTGGTAATTCCAGTAGGCTTGCTGGGAATCGGTGACTACCCTCCGAACCCCTGGTTGAGTGAGAGCCAAGGTGATGGCTGCCTCTTGTGCTGCCGTCATTTGTTGGGTCCTAAGGGAGGTACACGCAAGGAGGTTGGTTCTGGAGGTAGCCACGATGATGGCCTGTTGCTGCCCTCGATGTTTGGAGAAGTCTGTGTAGATAACTGCATGAACCACGAGGGTGGTGTTTAGCGCTTGAGCCCGTGCTTTTCGTTGACCCTCGTCATGTGAAGGGTTCATATTTCTAAGCAAAGGGAGCATTTTTAGTTTTAGTCGCCAAGAGTCTGGGAGTCCGTCAAGCGGAGTGACATTCTGGTCTGCCCAGCCAATCTGGCGAAGCATGGGGTTACCCATCGCAGTTTTGAGTCGGACCTTCTGGTTAGAAAGATGGCCTTCTATCAGCTCTTCCACCGTGTTGTGGAGCCCCATGCTAAGCAGCCGCTGTGTGGACGCACTAATGATAAGACCAATAGCCTGCTCGACCGCCTTTCTAATCATTATATAAAGCATCTCTATGTCTTGCTTGTCGAGAAGAAGATAGGGGTTTGTCGTAAGTAACTCTCGAGAGGAGAAAAGCTTCAATTAATCGAAAGGTACCGGATTCTGTTAGGCCTCGCTTCTTGGTGGCAACTCGCCTGATCATGTGTATGATTAGATTAATGCTATTTTTGAGGCGCTGCAAGGAGACGTCACTCTTGGTGTTGGCCTGGAAATGTAGGCCCAGGATCTTGATGCTGGGGTTTGGAGTGATGGCCTGGTCATCAAGGAGTATTTGAATGTATTCCTTGATTTGGCGTGAGGGCGGACGACAAGGAGCTGTGATTTTTTACGTGAACACTAGAGGCCACAGGCTTTAGCACATTGGCGTACTAAAAGTGAGATTCCATAGATTGGTGTGAGCTTCCCTTAATTTTTGTAACTCTTAGCACATGAGCAAGGTGCGCACAGGGCCGCTAGACGGGCGTGAGTGGTCGTGTGACGCTTTCACGTGGCATTCAGCGAGAAGGCAGGGGGTAAACCCGTAGATGTGCTTGGTCAGTACACCATTTGTCTTCCCGTGTGCGCGTGGGCTTGTAGCTAAATCGGTAAGACAACGGGCTCTTGCTTGTTAGTCTATTAGTTCCAGGTTCGATTCCCGGCGGTGCCAGTAAATTCTTTTATTTGTTGGCTGGAGTCTTCGGGTAACACCAACGGTCGCGAAAGAACCCTTGGGGGGTAGAGGTAGAAAGCTTTGCTTTAAAAATCACAGCTCCTTGTCGTCCGCCCTCACGTCAAATCAAGGAATACATTCAAATACTCCTTGATGACCAGGCCATCACTCCAAACCCCAGCATCAAGATCCTGGGCCTACATTTCCAGGCCAACACCAAGAGTGACGTCTCCTTGCAGCGCCTCAAAAATAGCATTAATCTAATCATACACATGATCAGGCGAGTTGCCACCAAGAAGCGAGGCCTAACAGAATCCGGTACCTTTCGATTAATTGAAGCTTTTCTCCTCTCGAGAGTTATTTACGACAAATCCCTATCTTCTTCTCGACAAGCAAGACATAGAGATGCTTTATATAATGATTAGAAAGGCGGTCGAGCAGGCCATTGGTCTTATCATTAGTGCGTCCACACAGCGGCTGCTTAGCATGGGGCTCCACAACACGGTGGAAGTGCTGATAGAAGGCCATCTTTCTAACCAGAAGGTCCGACTCAGAACTGCAATGGGTAACCCCATGCTTCGCCAGATTGGCTGGGCAGACCAGAATGTCACTCGCTTGACGGACTCCCAGACTCTTGGCGACTAAAACTAAAGATGCTCCCTTTGCTTAGAAATATGAACCCCTCACATGACGAGGGTCAACGAAAAGCACGGGCTCAAGCGCTAAACACCACCCTCGTGGTTCATGCAGTTATCTACACAGACTTCTGCAAACATCGAGGGCAGCAACAGGCCATCATAGTGGCTACCTCCAGAACCAACCTCCTTGCGTGTACCTCCCTTAGGACCCAACAAATGACGGCAGCACAAGAGGCAGCCATCACCTTGGCTCTCACTCAACCAGGGGTTCGGAGGGTAGTCACCGATTCCCAGCAAGCCTACTGGAATTACCAGTCGGGTTGGGTGTTCTGACCCGCACTGTGCGTGCTAAAAAACTACTCCCCAAACGGTTCCATTCAGCTCATCTGGACACCGCCTCACGCTTCAATGGAGGGCAACAAATACGCCCACCCAATAAGCCAGCGCTTTCACCTCCCGTGCTATGGAGCTGCACGAGGACAGTCACCCGCTTGTCACGTCCAGGGAGATAATCCAGCATTATCGCCTTCTGAGACAGACCGTACCTTCGCCTTACCCTGACCTTTCCCGAGAACAACAAACTACCCTACGGCTCATACAATCCGGGCTCATTCCCACAGCCTACGCGTCTTCACGTAATGCATCCGAATCGCTACGACGCTGAATGTAAATTTTTCTCATAAGTAGGAATACTCCGCCCCGTAATCGGGGTGTGCGACTTTAGCACTGAGCACCCTCCTCTCTATCCGTCAACTACCCAACAAGAGCAATGGGAGATGCTGCTGTCCAGGCCCTCTCTACCTACCCGGCTGCAGCGCGTGGACAGAACACAGGCCGCGCGGAATGCATATGGGCCCTACAGAAGAAGGAATCACTCCCCAAGGCTGCACTCTGGGCCGTTCAGAAATCTGAACAGAAGTATTTCTTCCTCCTCCTTCTCAGCCGCAAGTCTCGTCGCCTCCGTCCGCGGCGCAGAGACGGAGAAGTCAGATCGTCTAACACCGGGTTGGAGCTTACTTTGATTTTATAAAAAAAAGTTTTCACTCTTGTGCTACACCAATACAACTCAACCAAACACCGTTCATGCATCATGTATTAATCAACCTTACCAAGAATATCTCTTTGAAGTAATAAATGGTGTGGTTAAGTGCATTTCACTTCTCTCTGGTTTTACTATTTGTAGAGCGATGTGAGTGAATTTAAGTGACGTCGCATGAGTAATCGTTATGGGTGCCATTTACAGCTTTGCTTTCCAACCACATTCACGGGGTGGATTGGCGCGATTTTTTTTTTCGTCGCTAACTTTCGCGGCGGCATATTACCCGCTCAGTCATAGGTTCCTTCTACTCCGGCATTACCAACGTTAGGTACGATCACGCACTGCCTGCTCTTTCACCAAGCACGCAGCTGCACGGCTCATGGCTTTCACAGAACACGGAGCATTTCGGCTACCTTATAGCTCGTAGTAAAGCATAGTTAAGGAAGCAAATAAAAAAAAACTGCTTAAGAATCCAGTTGTCATGCCAAGCCCAGGCCAGAAAGGCGTGTTTTCCCATAACCCCCCACGACGACATGGATTCCCGGATGCAGTTTCCTCTCTTGTATACTTACTAAGAGACTATGCTCCTAGTAACATAGAGTTTCTTAGTAAGTATACTAGAGAGGAAACTGCGCCTTGTAAGCCATGTCGTCGTGGGGGTTCATCGGAAGACCCCCCTTTTTGGCTTGGGCTTGGCATGACAATTGGATTCTTAAGCGGTTTTTGGGATTTGCTTCCTTCACTATGCATTAACACGTTTACGAGCTACAGGGAAGTCGAAATCCTCCCTGTTCTGTGGTAGCCATGTTCGGTGAAACAGCAGGCAGTGCGTGATCACACCTGACGTTGCTCATGCCGCAGTTAAGGACGCAGGACTGAGCGGGCAAGATGGCGCCGCGAAATTTGTAGCCGACAAAAAGAAGAAACAAAACGTACTTCGACGAAGACAAGATACGATAGATACGGGCGCCTATATCCGTGCTATCTTGTCATCGTCCACGACTGTCAAACGCCACGTTTTTTTTTTAAAGCAAAGTTTTTTACCTCTACCCCCCAAGGGTTCTTCCGCGACCGTTGGTGTCAACAGAAAACTCCCGCGAACAAATAAAAGAAGTTACTCACACCGCGAGGACTCGAGCCTGGAACTAATACAGTAACGGAGCGTGAGCCCGTTGTCTTACTGATTGAGCTACGAGTCTTTTTTTTTTCCACGTGGAAACGGAGACGACAAGCGGTGCACTCACCAAGCACATCGGCGGGTTTACCCCCTGCGTTCTCGCTGAATGCCACGTGACAGCGTCTCGCGACCTCTCACGCCTCTGTGCGCTCCGCCTACGGCAAGTGTAGCGGCCGTGTGCGCACCTTGAGAATGCGCTAGGACTTACAAATATTAAAGGAAGCTCACACCTACGCATGCAATCTCACTTCCAGTACGCCAATATGCTACAGCCTGTGGCCTCCAGTGTTCACCTCAAAAATCAGAGCTCCTTGTCATCCGCCCTCACGCCAAACGACGCATCAAGGAAGACACTCAAATACTCCTTGATGGCCAGGGCATCACTCCAAGCCCCATCATCAAGATCCTGGGCCTACATCTCCAGTCCAACACCAAGAGTGACGATCCTTGCAGCGCCTCAAACAGAGCATCAATCAAATCATACACATTATCAGACCTGTTTCCACCAAGAAGCGAGGTCTCAAGCAAGCCAATACGCTTCAATTAATTCAAGCTTTCGTCCTCTAGAGTATCACTTACGTCACCCCCTATCTTCTTCTCAGCAAGGAGGACATAAAGATGCTTGATATAATGATTATAAATGCAGTTAAGCGGGCCATTGGTCTTCCCCTGAGTAGGTCCACAGAATGGCTGCTTAGCACCGGGCTCCACAACACGGTGGAAGAGCTGATAGAAGGCCATCTTTCTAACCAGAAGCTCCAATTGAGCAGAGCTGCAGTGGGTCGCCGCATCCTTCACCAGGTTGGCAGGGCAGCACAAAATGTCACTCCCGGACTCTTGGCCACAAGAACTAAGATGCTCCCTCCTTTACCTAGAAATATGAACCTTTCACACCCCGAGGGTCACCGACAAGCACTGGCTCAAGCGCTCAGCACCACCCACGGACGGGGTCATGCAGTTATCTACACAAACGCCTCCCAACATCGAGGGCAGCAGTACGCCATCATCGTGGCTACCACCAGAACCAACCTCCTTGCGTGTGCCTCACTCAAGATCCAAAACATGACGGCAAAAGAAGAGGCAGCCCATCGCCTTGGCTCTCGCTCAACCATGGGTTCGGAAGGTGAAGTGAAGTGAATTTATTTTCTTTTCATAGAAAAGAGGGGACCGAGGCAAAAGACGGTTAAGCCTGACGAGGCCTCGGTACCCAAAGCCTGTAAGCAGTACAGATACAAACGCAAAAACACTTAATACATAGAAGGGGCAGCAATCAAAATAAAAAACTAATATATAAGCAGTAACACTTACTAGAATACAAAACATGTGCACAATCATGGGCAAATACAAATTGATACTTGTACAAGTACAATTTCATACATACGGATGAAATAAAATAAATCATTCGACTCAACTACTTGTGTGAAAAAGATAGAAATATAGATATATACACTTACATCCACGTACACACATACATACACATACGCATATATATCGAAGACGGTAAATTGCATTTTTACATTAGAATTTCACCTTCAATCAGATGTTGTTTGGTCTTTTTCTTGAACATGTTTCCAGATAGAAAAACTCATCAGGAAAGGGGAATTTGTTTAGGGCGTTGGGTACTTGACAACTCAGTTTTTGTTAACCGATTCACCGAAAGGTAGTCACCGATTCCCAACAAGCCTAGCAGAATTACCAGTCGGGGCGGGTGTCCCAAGCTGCACTGCGTGTGCTAAAAAAACACTGCCCAACCGGTTCCATTCAGCTCATCTAGACGCCTGCTCACGCTTTCATGGAGGGCAACCAATACGCCCACCAACAGGCCTGAACTTTACCCCCCCCCCTCCCCCCCCCCCCCTGCCATAGAGCTGCACGAGGACAGTCACCCGCTTGTCACGTTCAGGGATATAACCCAGCAATATAGCCTTCAGAGACAGATCCTACCCTCACCGCACCCTGAACTTTCCAGGGAACAACTACCCTACGCTCATACCAAAGGACGCGACTTCACTCAATGCACCCGAATGGCTAGGTGAATATAAATTTTGCTCAGAAATAGAAACACTCCGCCCAAACATCCGGGTGTGCGACTTTAGCCCTGAGGAACCTCGTCTCTTTCTGTCAACTACCGAACAAGAGCAATGGGAGATGCAGCTGTCCAGCCCTTCTCTGCCCACCCAGCTTCAGCTGCTGGACAGAGCACAGGCGGCGCGGAATGCATGCGGGCTCCAGGGAAGAAGGAACCACCCCCCTGGGCCGCATTCCCGGCCGTTCAGAAATCTGAATAGAAGTATTCTCTTCTCCATCTCAGATTTTGTCGTCTCTGTCGGCGGTGGCACAGACGGAAAAGTGAAATCGTCTAACACCGGGTTTGAGCTTCCTTTAATTTTATAAAAAAAGAGTTTCCACTCATGTGCTTCCCCAACACAACTCGACCAAACACCGTTCATGAATCATGCATTGATTTAACCTTAGCAAAGAATATCTCTTTGAAGTAATACAGGGTGTGGTTAAGGGCATTTCACTTGTCTCTGGTTTCACTATTTGTAGAGCCACGTGAGGGAATTTAAGTATATCGCATGGGTAATTGTTGTGGGTGCCGCTTACAGCTTTGCTTTCCAAGCACATTCACAGGGTGAATTGGCGAACATTTTTTTCTTCATGTATAAACCAACTCGCTCAGCAGCAAGTTTTGTTAAACTGTAGCTGACGCGGTCTGTGCACCGGTTCATTACGAAGGCCACGTTTTAATAGGCACGCTCAAACAACTTTCCAAACTCTTCAAGCAACTTATTATTTGCAATAATGGCAAAATTAATCAAATCAGAGTCTCTAATGAGTTTCCCCCCCAAATATTAACATTGTTCGTAACTACAACCTTGGCCTGCGGAATAGCAGGTACAACCGTTCCGGCAAAAATACGCTTTACTTCCTTTTTTCTTAGTTTTAAAACAGCCTGTTTTTATTTTCCACTTACATAATTGCCCGTTATTCTTCGCGTTTTTCTAGCACTTTGTTTAAATTTGCGGTCACTAAAACGTTTCAATCCAAGCCAATGATGAAACTAAGGCGAGCGCAATGTATAACGGCGGCCCATGACGACACAGACGGCCTTGATGTGAGCCGCATAGACGCTAGCGCCAGATTCCTCTTTAGTGTATATTGTAAGAAACTCTATGCCTATTAAGATGCTGGGTCACATTATCGAACTCAAGAGAAAAATAACAAAGAAAAGTGACTCCTTTTTTCATTACAGCGCTGATTGAAGTCGAGCTTTACGAATGAGTGAATCGGCGACATCGGTGCGCTCCGCGGTTATCAGGCGTAGCCCTTCGCTGCTGTTATGTGTCATACAAGCGATGGTCGCGGCCCTCTTTTTCTGTGATCACGTCATAAACATGTAACATAGGAGCAGACGATGGCGTGGCGGCGGCGGCGGCCGGGAAGGTGATAACGCTACAAAGATTGCATTGAAGCCGAGAGCTCAACTATGTTACTAAAAGCGATTGAAAGAAATAAATATATACGGTAAAAAATTCTGTGATGTTCTTTAGCTTGACATCCCCCTTTCGCTTACTTTTGGTTCAACGTCACTCGATCGCCTTGCGGTGTTGACGCCAATTTTGACCTGCAGAAATGTGTTTCTCTTGCCAGCCTCAGCTAGCGTCTAAATTTTTATAATACATGCCAAGGGTTTTTATATCTTTTATGGGCAATATTTGATACTTTAGTTGTGATCTTTATGAGTAAAGCGTCAAATTACACTGCATGTCGTCATAGCTATACGTGCAATACGTCACTGAGTGCTTACGCTGTGCTTAAGTAAAAAAACATGGCAAATTGACTGGGAATTTGCAGGAAGTCTTTTCTGATTGGCTTTCGATTATGGTCGCGTGCTTCCGGTTGACAAAGCGGTTGTGTGTGCTTTCGCCATTTTGACGTTTCATGACGTTTACTGTCAGCAGTTCTAAAGTTTGCCTTATTTCTCTCTGCGCGAAGTCACAATTCTTGACCGGCAATGAAAAACTAGACTAAATGCATCGGACATGACAACGTAAGCCTGTCTTTGCTATTCAACAACAATACTGTTTGTAATCAGTGTTGTACGGAACGACGTTACAAGGAACGGTGTTCCTGGAACTAGTTCCTTTTTGGAGGAACGGAGGAACGCCACCGTTCCATTAACGCTCGGTGGAACTGTAACGGTAACTCGTTACGTTTTTGAAGGAAAGGCAGGAACGGCGTTCCTGCCGTTACATCACTAGGATTTGGCTGTTTTTGATGCTAAGGCTCGAGTTTCTTTTCGTATAAGCTGGTCAATTTTGCCCGCCCTTCAGCCGTAAGTGCTTCCTCGAAGGTCAAAGGCAGAAGAATAACCACGCAGCAGGTCGCAGCTTGTGCTTGCTTTCATGCTGGTTGAACTTACGCGGCGTTCGACGGGTGAATAGCGTAGCCGCGAGAATGCTTTTCACCTTTCATCGTTTGCCTGAGGAGGCCAGGGCGCGCGTCCGGCCGATAGAATTGGTCCCTGGCGGGGAAGGATTGTCTAATATGGGATCCGGAGATTTAGGTGCAGGACGTTTCGGTGCGGACATTTCTGTGCACGGACATTTTGGTGCACGACGTCTTGGCCCAGACATTTTGAGTCACGGGATGTCCAAGGCATTCCGTGTGTGGAAACAAACGCTAATCCCTGGCGGAGCATTGCCACGTAAAACCCAATTTCTGTAGTAGATGGTAAAAATTAGTAGATGGTAAAAATTAACGGTGTTAATTTGCATCCGTTCAACCTTTTTTTTTTATTTTAACATTCATGTGAACAACTCTACTACTTTAAGTGTTACCAACGCGCTTTGCTTTCACTTCACCCAACGTGCAAGACACTACTGCATTTAGTCTATCCTCCCCCCCACCACCCCCCCCCCCACCCCACAATAAAACATCCGAGAAAAAAAAACAGAAAAACGAGGTAGATTAGGCGCATGTGCATTCCGTTTTAATTATTTTCTCAATAAATCTCGTATTTGTTGCATTCGGTGTCGGTTCTACTTAAAACTAACCAACCAACGATCGCACTTACGGTGGCGTTACTTAGGGGAGGGGAAGGCTGAGCCCCGCCGGCTACCAGCCCCCTTGGTAGAGAGAGAGGGGTGTCACTTGTGGTTCACCATTGCGTCAACTGGACTTCGAAAACTTGAAGACGACTGTTGCCGCTCTCGTCACACTAGCCTATTCAATTTTTTTGCTCCTTATAATGGGAGAAAGCAATGTATGCCTGGGGTGTCCATGATATACGCGACTTGCAGAGTTAATTCCCAATGGGGAGACTGAAGGTGAAGAAAGAGCGATTCCTGGTGTGGGGGCGCCGTCGGTATGACTGCGACGCGCGGAAGGGCGTAGCCAGCAAACGATAGTGGCCATTGTGTTCTCAGCGGCTTTTTGGGTGGCTTTTTGTTGCACATTATAGAGGTTTCGTGAGCTCATGGTGTATGTAAAGCTTTTTCCTGTATCACCGCGGTGAGGCTTCGGAGGCCGGAACTCCGCCCCGCCTCTAGGATTTTCAGGGGAAACCAAAAATAATATGACTGAAAAAGAAATCTGGTCGAGATTCGAGCATGCAGGCGAAGAGGGAGGGGGGGGGGGCGCTAGGACGAAGGATTAAAATGTGGTGAATGTAGGCATGTAAACATAAAACGAAGGTTGGTTTTCCGGAACAGGATGGGTGCAATTTGTATGCACAACTCGTACGCGCTTAATCACCATATAGGACATTAGAAGCTGCGGCTGTTTTCAAAAAGGCCCGTTCTTCCTCAACGACAATATCCTAGACCAGTGTTCGCATATTCAGTTTACCAAGGCAGCCCAGCGTACGCATAAGGTTTTCTGCATTCTGGGGAGGGGGGGGGGGGCGGGCTAGCTAATGTTTGTTACGTTTTAGATATTGAGAGTGTGCATGTAATTTATGTAATTTGAAGTTATGTAATTTAAAGAAATACAAAAAAAAGCATGGGACCGTCGTAAACACCGGTTAATTGTCTTAGCTAAAAAAGAGCCAATATAAATTAACAACCTGTCGTAAATGAAAAAAAAAAAAAACGTGTGCTTAAGAATTCAATCGGCTGCATAACAGGTGTCCCCGGGAATAGGTATTAAAGAAAAATATATAAATGTAGAATTTCTAAAAAAATCAAAAAATAAATTCCCTGCTCCATATTGTTGTCCATAACCCACGTTAAGCGGAAGTAAAAATATAACGGCTGTCGCAAACAGGCAAGCACCGGATAATTTGGTCGCCGAAAAGTTTGCGAAATGTCCGTACACCGATATGTCCGTACACCGAAATTTCCGCACCGAAACATGCTGCACTAAAATGTCCTAGAGCCGTCTGGAATTTGTCCTGTGCTCCCTGAAAAAATTCGCCTAGGAGATTTTCTTTTGATTATTTTTATCTCCAGATAATCTGCTGCCGGTGGTGTTAATATTCGTATAATATACGTAGTTCGATGTTAGTTTTAAATTTCTCACTTAATTTCGCCCCAGAATTATCCGGCACTATATTTTAATTTAAAACCTAATTGTAACGTTAATGTAACGACACGTTCCAATTTTCGAAGTGGAACTGGAACGCGTTCCTTTCGCAATAAAGGAACTTGTAACGGGAACTCGTTTCGAAATTGGGAAGTAACGAGGAACGAGCTTTCGTTCCTATTTTAGAGGAACGTGTACAACACTGTTTGTAATACACGCCCTCTCTACATTGCATGTCGTCATAGCTATAAGTGCACCACGTCACTGACTGCTTACGTTGTGCTTACGCAAAAACAGGGTGAATTCACCGCGAATTTGTGCAGTCGAGAATAGGGCCCTACGTCACATAATCAGCTGGTGGTTGAACAATTGCAGCGCCAGTCTCCCTTCTAGTCTTTAGGATGAATCTCTATGACTTGCGTGCCTCAGTGACGGTACTCTGTATCTTATCTAGTAACACAAGGGCGCCCCTTATATGTAAACCAGTCCCCCCCCTCCACCAATGTAAGCATACTACATAACCAAAGTAGTCTGGGGCCCTATTCTCGACTGCACAAATGCCCAGGCAATTCGGCATGTTTTTTTGCGTAAACACAACGTAAGCAATCCGTGACATGATGCACGTAAAGCTCTGACGACATGCGGTGTAATTTGACGCTTCACTTATAAAGATCCCAACTAAGGTATCAAATATTGCCCATAAAAGATATAAAAACCCTTAGCACGTATTATAAAAATTTGGCCGGAAGCTAAGGTTGGCAAGCGAAACACATTTCTGCAGGTCCAAACTGGCGTCAACACCACGAGACGATCGTGTAACGTTGATTGATTGATTGTGGGGTTTAACGTGCCGACGCAACGCAGGCGATGAGGCGCGCCGTAGTGGAGGGCTCCGGATTAATTTTGATCACCTGGGGATCTTTAACGTGCGCCGAAATCTCGAACACACGAGCGTTATCGCTTTACGCCTTCATCAGAAAAGAGGCCGCCGCGGCCGGGAATCGAACCCGTGACCTCGTGTTCAGCAGCGCAACGCCTTAGCCACTGAGCCACCGCGGCGGGTAGTAACGTTGAACCAAAAGCGAACGAAAGGGGAATGTTGAGTTAAAGATCATCACACAATCTTTTTTACCGTATCTATTTATTTATTTCAATCGCTTTTAGTAACATAGTTGAGCTCTCTGCTTCAATGCAAGCTTTGTTGCGTTATCACCTCCCCGGCCGCCACCGCCGCCATGCTATCGTCTGCTGCTACGTTACAAGTTTATGGCGTGATCACATAAAAAGACGGCCGCGACCATCGCTTGTATGACACATAAGAGCAGGGAAGCGCTACGCTTGATAGCCGCGGAGCGTACCGATGTCGCCGATTCCCTCATTCGTGAAGCTCAACTTCAATCAGCACTATAATGAACGAAAGAGTCACTTTTACTTCTTATTTTTATATTGAGTTCTATCCTTTGACCCAGCAGCTTACTAGGACGAGTGCGGACAAATGCCATGCATTGGGTTCTCTTTGTCATGGAGAGGCTTGTACTGCCCTCTTATGTTGCGGTTACGCCAAACAAATAATTTTTATTTTATTGCCAAACAAAAGCAAATACTTCACGTTATTTGTATGCTCTGTGATCGCTGACTTGGAAACAGTCGAAACTATTATTTTTTTTAGGTAGAAAACTTTCTTTAAATTGCGCGTCATGCGAAACTGCGCCTGCTGCAAATTCACGGACATTTCGCGGCGCCGGAGGTCGGGGAAACTTTTTGCCCTATTTCGCGGCAAAAGCAGCCGCCATTTTCAAGCTGTTGCGTAGCATTACGTCACTTTTACGCAGGCTGAAGTTGCCGATGTGTGACGTGTCGTTCCCGCCAAATGTTTAAAATACGCCACGCCTTCTCAGCCAATCACAGAGAGGGCGTGTATTACAAGCAGTATTGTTGTTGAATAGCAAAGACAGGCTTACGTTGTCATGTCTAGTGCACTTAGTCTAGTTCTTCATCGCCGGCCAAGAATTATGCGCTTTTAAAAGAGAAAGAAGGCAAACTTTAGAACTGGTGCCCGTAAACGTCATAAAACGTCAAAATGATGAAGGCACGAACAACCGCTTTGTCAACCGGAAGCACGTGAACAAAACTGAAAGCCAATCAGAAAAGACTTCCCCCGAATTCCCGGTTTCCTTGGGAATTTTCGCAGTCATTTAGAATAGGGCCCCTGATGGTGAAAAAAGTGTAAAACGTTTTTGGGGCCACCTGCTGAGTGTAGTTGTAAAAAAGCGCCTTGAACTTGTCACTCGGCTATGTAGAAGCTTTCAACCATCTAAAAATTCTTACACAGCTTGCACTTGAATGTTTTGCTACATTTTATACTGAAGTTATTAAGTGAGTTCAGGCTATTACAGGCATCTCTGCGGCATTTGCAAAATATTTGAAAGCATGTTTGCAGTTAGCCCTGTTTACAGGGTCGTCGCCAGCACATGAGAAACGTGCTGTGCAGCCACGTTTAATATTCAAAGACGTTCTACAGCCTGTACGATTGAAATTGGCGTTTGAATCTGACGGCTTAAACTGCACGCTAGAAACTCGCGCCCCCTCCGGGTTACTTGAATGGCAACCCATGTGCACAGCTGCGTGCCTGGCCCAGCGAGAACACCAAAAAACTGAGCTCCACCCACTCCGCAGTCCATAGAGTTGACCAACGGAAAAGGTAGTAAAACTTTGCAATTAGAGGACATGAATCTAATACGAATCACAATGCTGCAACAGTAAGGTAAAAAGTTTGAAGTAGTTCTTGGAGTTCTGTGTTGTAAATATTGTTATATTGCTACTGATGATGCATTATACTTCATCTACCCTTAGTTTCATCAGGAATGGTGTTCAAGTTTGTCTGTCAAGCATGTAATGGGTCACCCAAAGGTCCCCGATTTGTTTCATTCTTAATATTTTTGCAGGGTTCCCTTGAGGACTAGTGGTGCACATTTAAGTGGCCCCAGTTATTTCGCACGAAATGTATAGGCTGGAAACTATCGACGTTAAACTTGCATTTTCACTTCAGCCTGGTCTACTCCATTCTGGACGCATCATACTCCGAGTGTTCTGTTGTTGCGTTGTTACAGCAATGCAGGCAAAAAAGTCGAAGCGTTCGATGGTTTGCTGATGTCGTTCTAATTGAAAAGCATTTGAAATCAACTGAAGTTCTCTTGGGGGAAACAGAAAGTATAACTTCTCAGTCAAGAGGACAATTAATTTGTTATTTTGGCGTCTTTACGCTTGCTAAACGTTATACATGCTTTAGTAACTATTGCGAATGTTGAACATCTGCTGTAATGTTGTTTTTCTGCAATGCACTCGCGTTGGGTATAGTAAAACGACCCTGATGGTGCGAGTTCCAGAAAGTATTGCATTTAACTGTTTGACCATTTACTGTGTTTATATCGATGTTTCTGTTGCATCTTTCTTGATTCGCATTCCATGTCGTGTGTATTTGTAAAAAAAAAACGTGGCTTTTTGCCAGGATAAACTCGTGTGATAACTGTTTAGTGTTGTACGTACTGTGTATTTAATGGTTAAAGTTTTGTTTTGACCCTGATGTAACCTGTAAGGCAAAAACTTCTGCGAGTTGTTGTTGTCCTAACTCCAAGCTTGATGCCTTCCGTTCAGCAGTCAAGGTGCTTATTTTCATCTTCTCATTTTCATCATATTTTCATCGTCATGGTGCTTATCTCTTCAGAGTTTGAAACTTGCCTTTGGTTATTGTACTATAAGAAATGAAGTATACGTACCCAGTGACCTTGATCTTGTAGTTCTCTTTTGCGCGTGGAATTTTGTCGACTCCTGCGTCTGCTACCTAATGTTGCTAACGAAACCACGTACAACGAAATTTTTAACCCAAATGGCAGATAGAGTCATGGAACATCCTTCCACATAAATGAACAGTAGCGTTATATGAAACAACATCCCGGACACATGAATCTGGGCCTTCATACGGCCTTTTCATACATACGGCCTTTTGTGTTCAGGCGGAGTGTGGTTCCTTATATTTAAAACTTTATGTGGAGTGCAAATTACTCTTAATTATGAGAAAATTAAAAAGAACTCTTTTGCAAAAAAATTTCGCTTACTAATAGAACTATGTGCAACCAGATTACGAGTGTGTTCACAACAAGGTGGTTGACAAGCAGTGGTGTCGGAACTATTTTTTTCCTTGGGAGTCAAAATTATGCTACCACTATCATCAACATCAATTATATTATTATTATGGTTGTTTTTTAAATACATCGGAATTTATTTTCTTTGAATACTTATCCATCGTCTCTACAGCGCTGCTACAATGACCAGTATGCAAAGATAATCACACCGACCCACCAACGTAAAACCAAATGAAGCCCAACCAAATATTCACTGTGCATCACAGATGCTGGAGGGCCCAGTAAAAAATCAGTTTGTGACTTCATGACGACAGTGCTTTCTACACGAGGCACCGGTAGCTCCCACAATGTAAATCTTTCATTTATCAGAGAAAAAGAGCAGTGCACATCTAAATAAATAAAAAATTAGAAAAAATTTGGAAAAGAGACACGTACTTAAAGCACATTTATATACATGCCACCGAACCATGAACATACCACGACACCTGCACATTAAATGCTTCCAAATGGCGGCTTACACCATGAACATTGTCAAAGAAAATAATTAAATACAAAGATCAGTTGAAGAAAGAGGTTATGCTATACATGTGCATGTAGATTGAACCATGTGTGTAATAATAATAATTTATTAAGAGAGTACGTGCATGCACAACGGATAATTTGTTTTAATTTTGTTCCGAGTACTTCTGATTGTCTGGTGCGCCATTATATTAGTAAAATTTCAGTGGCATGATACGGAAGCATTCATATTAAGCAATATACAGCCGCACTGCTGGTATGACCGCCGACAAGTTGTTGAAGTGTGAGTAATTATGCGATTGGTGCAATCCGCTTAGGGAACCATGGTTTCATGAGAAATCTGAACTGGTTAGCGTAAAGAGTTATTGGTCGAACTGTCCAGTGTAGCTGGCCAGTGCGACCGAATACACAAGGCCAAGCCAATATACCATCGATCCTTTGATTTATACCGCAGGCATCGGATATTTGAGCGGGGAGATTATCTTGCCAAACGCTTCATACGAAGGCTTTTCCACTATATATCTGCTAAAAATAGGCAATGTTGAAATCACTATATTTTCATATTTGAGGGCATTCATGAGCACAAAAATATCGTCTAATTAGTGGCCAGCGCCACCGGGATTCCTACTGAATATCGTATGATCCTTAGCTATTTTGCCTTCTTCAAATAAATCTAACTTTCCTGGAGCCGTCTGGGTCTCAGCAGGTCTTCAGCTGCCCTTTGACTATTGGAGCCATGCTCCCACATTTGTACATCACTCTCTCTGCACCCACTGTTCCGGCGCCCGTGGTTTCTGGTAACGCGAAGAAGCTGCCGGTGCTACTGTGATTTCGGTATCGAATCCAATCCAATTCAGTTGACGAAATAACCACACAGAAGCGCATTTTTTTACTGGTTCCGTCAGTGTGTTTGTGATCGTGGCGGTGGTGTAGCGTTCAACGGTGTGGTGGTAGCGTTTAACAAACTGGCGCGCCGCCTTACCGACGTCGAAGATGCCGTCAACCCGGCAATGCCACCACGGCGGCAAGTGCAGATAGATTTTTTCCTGAGTACCCGGAAATAAAGCCTCTCTGAGTGTGTGTGTGTGTGTGTGTGTGTGTGTGTGTGTGTGTGTGTGTGTGTGTGTGTGTGTGTGTGTGTGTGTGTGTGTGTGTGTGTGTGTGTGTGTGTG
Source organism: Haemaphysalis longicornis (assembly GCF_048455015.1). NCBI lineage: Eukaryota > Metazoa > Arthropoda > Arachnida > Ixodida > Ixodidae > Haemaphysalis > Haemaphysalis longicornis. The sequence goes on along the minus strand of NW_027526203.1, from coordinate 194,734,309 downwards.
TGTGTGTGTGTTTGAGAGCAACGTATCGTAGTTATTTTCTGGTGGTAAGTAGCCGCTAAACTGGCATTACCGGTTAATCCCTACACGTTTAGTGCGTACCTTAACGTCATTCCCTGCCGACTACGTGTTAACAGGGTTTGACTCTATTTCGTGCTGAAAGAAAAACCTTTCCCTTTCTAAAAAAATCGTGAAACCGGCTCGGGTCACAAGCGCGTCGGACGAGGTGCGCGAAATTTGAAACTTTCACCTCTTCAAAGCACGTCTATTTCAGCTACTGCCACAAATTTTTTTTTCGGTCGAGACCTTGAATATCTTTTAATGAGTTAAAGCATTTATTCTTGGTTTGTAGAAGGAGTTATTTCCAATAATAAACTACAAACTCGACACATTTTCAAAAATTTACAAATGTCGGGTCATTCTTTTCTTGTCAAAAAGCTAGGGAGTTCATTGAGTTAGTATTATGTATCCATCCTTTTTTCATTTTTGCGCCAATTTTTGTTGATGTAAAAAAAACTGGTTAACTTTGAAATATGCACTGCATTGCAGGCAAGTGGGGCATTTTGCTCTAAATTTAAAACCGCCATTTTGTATTTTTCTTTCAAACTTTTATTGTCGAAGCCATGGTTGTCCTCCATCACAGGCCTCGAGAACATCTTGCCCTATTTGTATGGTTAAGTAGCCACAAAGCACGAAATACAGTCAAACCACTGGTGTTGGGGAACATCACTATTTTGAATTTTTGTTTGTATTTCATTTTTATGGTAGCTAAAAAGTACTGAACATTTTCTCTCACTTCCCTGATAGGTAACCCCATTAAACCGGTTCGCGAACCGATTCAGAGCTTCCAAACCAGTTCGCGAAGCCGTTCGGTGCGTTATTTAGTCGAACCGGAACTAAACCGGGAACGGACCCGGAATGAACCCGAACCGTAACAGAACCGGTATTTTTTTCGGCTTGATACAGCTGGTTTTATGCCTAGAAAACATTGTAAATGGTGAGCCCCTCCGGTTTGATATCGCTCGTCTGTCGGAGGGTTGGTGGGAGAGAAGAAAGTGGGGGACAGCGGCAACGACAAGGCGTGTCCTGCTTCCCCTTGTCCTCTTCCTTCGATAGGATAAGCCCTTCAACCATATTTCTTGTTTTCTGGTGAATATGCGGGAACCGCCAAATATCCTCTATTTTTAGTGCCTTTAGAGCTACTGCAGGAAAGAGCGCCACTTGCTTGGGTTGCGAGTGCTGTAGCAGCTGCAACAGTAACCCCATGGAGTACGGGCAACCTACATTGCTCAGAGGAAAACATCACGTAGAAAAATAAAGGATATGATGAGACCAACTAAGGGAAGACCGTTTTACTTTGTTCTAGTACAAAATATAGGCTGGTGAACGAATGATGATGATAACGAAAAATTCATACTGGAAGAAGCGCTCCGTCACCTCTTCCTTTCCCGTCGTGGTCCTTGCGCTGTTGGTTTCACATTTGAAAGAGAGAGAGAGAGAAATAACATTTATTTAAAGAGCTCCCCCTTATGGGGCGGTGGCGGCTGCCCACAGGGCCGCAGCGACCTGGAGGCCTCGGGAGGCGACTAGCACCTGGTCCGAAACCTCGGACGTACCAACCGGCGCAGCTCAGTCAGAAAAGGCCGCCGGAAAACCGACCCACCGCCCGACATTACGGTTCCTGTTTAGGGCGAGCCAGTTAACAGAGTAGGCAGGCTACGGTTGCTAGGGCTGCATGTGCAAACGAACGCGAAGGCCACGTACACCTTGGGACTACTGAAAAAAACAAATTAATCAAATAATCGACATGATCCGAAGGATAACCAACCGCCGCCACGGCCTTAAAGAAGCGGACGTACTACGCATCGTGCAGGCTCTGATCATAAGCCGCATCACCTATCATGTACCTTACCACCGACTTACCCAGGCAGAGACTAAGCAGCTGGACACCCTAATCCGCACCGCCGTAAAGGCCGCGACAGGCATCCCTGTCTACGCCTCAACCAACCTGTTATTACGATTGGGCCTACATAATACCACGATGGAATTAATCGAAGCACAAAAAATCAGTCAATTAGAAAGATTGAAACGCGCCCCTACAGGAAGACACGTCCTCCGACAATTAGGGTACTCGGCGTCTGAACTTTCCCCTCGCGAACTCAAACCAATACCCCTGGAAGTTAGAGCGAGAATAACAGTACCACCCATACCCAGAAATATGCATCCAGAACATCATGCCGACAGGCGTGCCGTGCGAACTAAGGCCTTTCATCGCATATACGGCAGTAACCCCGACACCCTCTATACGGATGCAGCAGACTATCCAGCCATAAATGCCAAGGTGGCAGCGGTAGCCGACTGGAGGGGTGAGACGATAACGTCAGCCACCATACGCTCCGTGAACAGCACGGAAGCGGAAGAGTGTGCAATAGCACTCGCTATCAGCACTCGCTCTTCAGGGAATCCAATAAATATCATATCCGACTCACAAGAGGCATGCCGAAATTATGCGCAAGGACGTATCACCCCGACCGCCTATCACATCCTGCAGCGAAACCGACAGATTCCACCAGTCCGTCTAATCTGGACACCTGGGCATGCGTGTTTCCCTGGCAATGAACGCGTTCATGCGGTAGCCCGAAACCTCACCCTCCGGGCGCCAGCGGGAGACCTACCCACACCAGACAAGACAGAAAGTATCCCACTCACATACACACATATACTACAACACTACAGACTCTCCCGTAGGACACTTCCTCCGCCACATGCGCAACTCACCCGTGAGGAAGCCGCTGCATGGCGCCAGCTACAAACTAACACGTTTCCTAGCCTCTCGCTCCGGCACAAATTCTACCCTACCATGTACCCAGACAGATGCCCATCCTGCGGAGGACACCCGAACCTGTACCACTCCTCATGGGAATGCCCCAAACCCCCGACCCAATTGCCTATACCCAGCCGCTCCCCCTCCGGATGGGAAGCCGCTCTTTCCAGCTCAGCCTTGGACGACCAGCGCGGACTGATCGACCGGGAAAGACGGATCGCAGCAGCAAATGGGGTCCTGAAATAAGGGCACCACCCTCTGAAAGCTAGTCTGACTTTATAATAAAGTTTTTTACTACTACTACTACCACCGCATCCAAGCTCTGCCGCCTTCTTTGCGGTCCCATGCATCATGAGCAACAGCGACGCGGTTGGGTAATTATGGGACAGGGAGCTAATTCGCCCAATCGTTTTGTAAGCAAGGCCCTCAACCATTTTTTTACCTGACTCTCAGAAGCCTGAGAGCTGTTCTAGGCAACATTTGGGAGATATAATGGGGACATGGTTCACAGCTAAAACAAGTGTTGGTTGCATGTAGGCCCAGTGATCTGTAGCCCGGTTCGCTTAGCTCATTTTCTTGTGCCATTCATTTCTCCCCAACGACCCCATTTTACCGTCTCCGTACACTCCACAATGCTGACTTCTTTGCTCAGGACATCACTGACTGTCCGAATCAGTAATCTATGCTATCGTTTATCCAGGACACTCTCGAAGTTCGCCTTGTGCGGAACAACGGAACACCACGCGGCCCATTGCAGCTTCTAAACGCCTGAGCTCGAGTTGCTTCTTTGTGCACGGATAAGTGGCAGCCTACGTACGGTGCCAACGTTTCGGCAAGAAGACGTGTCTTCGTCACGGAATGAAGACAAATGAAGGGAACGGAAGAACGGAGCCAAACTATTGAGCAGACAAGTTGCCGATTTCACCATCGTCACCTCATGTTCCATTACATGCCGGAAGGAACGAGCGGCGGCGCAACAAGTAACAGCATTTGTTATTTGGTGCGTTTTTTGCGCCAAAATGGTCACCTGGAATGTGAGGCACGCCGTAATGGAGATCCCTGGATTAATTTTGATCACCTGGGGTTGCATTGCGTGCTTAGAAATCTCGACACACTGCCGTTTTCCTTTTTAGCCTCCTTTATAAAAACGGCAACCACGGCCGGCATTGAAACGCCTCCTTGAAATCAGCAGTACAATTCCCTGTGCGCACTGCGCCACCCAGGTGATTAGCAACGCACAGGAGACAGGCCGAAGCCATTCTAAAACGTGAAGGCATATCGCAAAGCAAAGCGTCTCAAGCGACAAGATTACAATCCCTTCGACAACGAGAGGTAGAACAAAGGCATAGAGTTTCTTGCAGTATACACTAGAGAGGAATCTGGCGCTAGCGTCTATCCGGCTCACATCAAGGTCGTCTGTGTCGTCATGGACCGCCATTATACATCGCGCTCGCCTTAATTTCATCATTGGCTTGGATTGAAACGTTTTAGTGACCGCAAATTTAAACAAAGTGCCACAAAAACGTGAAGAATAGTGTGCAATTATGTAAGTGGAAAATAAAAACAGGCTGTTTTAAAACTAAGGAAAAAAGAAGTAAAGCGTATTTTTGCCGAAACGGTTGTGCCCGCTATTTCGCAGGCCAAGGTTGTAGTTAAACGTGGTTTCCTCCATGGTTGGTAGTTACGAGCAATGTTAATATTTGGCGAGCAAACTCATTAGAGACTGATTTTAATAATTTTACCATTATCTCTAATAAGTTGTTTGAAGAGTTTCGAAAGTTTTTTGAGCGTGCCTATGAAAACGTTGCCTTCGTGATGAACCGGTGCACAGCGACCGCCAGCTAGTTTAACAAGAAAAAAGAAAACGTGGCGCTAAACAGTCGTGGACGATGACAAGATAGGGCGCATACCCGCGCCCGTATCTGCCGTATCTTGTCTTCGTCGAAGTATGTACGTTTTGCTTTTGCTTTTCGTCGGCTACAAATTTCGCGGCGGCATATTACCCGCTCAGTCATACGTCCTTCGACTGCGGCATGAGCAACGTCAGGTGCGATCACGCATTGCCTGCTCTTTCGATTGATTGATTGTGGGGTTTAACGCGCCGACGCAACGCAGGCGATGAGGCGCGCCGTAGTGGAGGGCTCCGGATTAATTTTGACCACCTGGGGATCTTTATCGTGCGCCGATATCTCGTACACACGGGCGTTTTTGCTTTTCGCCTCCATCAGAAAAGCGGCCGCCGCGGCCGGGAATCGAACCCGCGACCTCGTGCTCAGCAGCGTAACGCCTTAGCCACTGAGCCACCGCGGCGGGTTTGCCTGCTCTTTCACTGAACACGGCTACCACAAAAACGGTAGGATTTCGGCTTCCTTGTAGCTCGTAAACGTGTTAATGCATAGTGAAGAAAGCAAATCCCAAAAACCGCTTAAGAATGCAATTGTCATGCCAAGCCCAAGCCAAAAAGGAGGTCTTCCCATGAGCCCCCATGACGACATGGCTTACGAGGCGCAGTTTCCTCTCTAGTATACTTACTAAGAAACTCTAGGGAACAAAGGTACAACAAAACCCCTCAACTTGAAATTCTTACTTTCGCATTTACAGCCCATTAAAAGCACTTGAGATATCGGACTTTTTCGTTCGCGAATTTTTATTTTTATTTTTTTCTTTATGAATACTGTAAGCCTTTTAAGGCTCTTATAAAAAGTGGGCGCTCGCTGCGCACTACATGTATGGGTACAACAATGCGTGCACTGCGCATCGGTACTTACTGAACGGTCAAATAAAAAAAAACATTACAAATCAACCACGTCATTGCCAAAGCACGCAAAAAAAAGAGAAAAAAATGGCCATCATCCCGCCACTCGGAAGTGGGTGTCCAGCGAAGCTTTTTGTTAAGCACTACACATGCTGATGTTGGAGGGTATGAACTGTTCCTCGTCGTCTCGGCGGGCTTGTCGCTTGCGATCGGATCATCTGGCGGCAGAGCCTGACGCATGCGCTGGACCTCGAATGACGTCATGCCCCCTTTTAGCGAGCAGCTGCAAACCTAGTCTTTATCAGGAACAGACAGGGCATCGCCTCCTGGACAGGGGGTCCCATTGCTAAGAGGCGCCTTACCATCTTTCGTGCGGTTTCGATGCTTGTTTTGGGGTTTTTTAACGAATACTGAACTCTATGCTCTATGCCTGATTGCCACGAAATATTGCTCTGAGCTTCTCTGGCGGCAAATTCTGGGTCCTGCCTAGCCAAAGGCATGCGGTCGGCGTCTTGGGAGAGAACTGCTACATTCTGCTGTGGTTTTTTGTTTACGACACTAAATTTTCCGAGCAACGAGAGGCTAAAAGCTTCGCTGCAAAAGAAGGCAAACGCTTCCTCAACTGTGCAGTTTAGTTAGCATACAGCTGTGGGAAAAACAGTTTGTAATGTGTACAACCTAAAGAAAGTGGAACAGCGTCAGTGGGTAGTCCGCTACGATATAAATGGTTCGGCAGTTCCCTTCTTGTTTTTCGTGAGCAATGGTTCATTAAAAACTTTGCCTTAAAGTGTGATCGCCGTATACCATTGCGCAAGGCAGAACGTCATGGTTGTATTGCATCATTATACAGCCCAGTCGGATTTTGTGATGATTTAGTCGACCGGCCCTCCCACCACCTAACGCAGTTTTCTGCATATTTACAAAATATGCCCTTTCCAAAAGCCCGGGTGGGAGCATGGTCAATGAATACCCTTAATGGCGCCACATTTCTCAGGAAAGATGATATAAACAGCGGAATAACCTACATAAAAATTAAATTGGCTGAAATTGGCTGTGGAGGGAACTCTTTCCACTATCCTCCAGAATTCGATATGAGCCGGATACCGCTGGGCCACCACAGCTCGATAATTTAAGCTGACTAAAAATACACAGTGACTGGCTTTGGCGTTCGATTTAGACGTGTGTTCGATCGAGACATAAGCTGCCGCCTATTGGAGTAATTTCAGCATGCCTTTCACCGAAGCAGCAAATAACTAGAACAAGGAATATTCTCCAAGCCTCTCGTCCGTAGAAACTAAGACAGAAATAATTTGACGCCGAATGATGGTCCACCCCAGAACCCATGAAGGCGAAATCAAGAACGTGGTGCCACTGTATGCCCAACCTCATGAGTGTATCTAAAATGAGCGCGCTACCTTTCCCGCGACACGTCACTTCTTCTGGGAAGTTCATCGGTGCGGTTTATACGGGAACGGACTGTCAACTGTGTAAATCTACAGCAGCTGTGAAAAATGATCCCCCACGGCAATGCAGCGCTGAAGAAGAGCGGAAGCGGCGCACGGCGGCAAAGAGAGGCAAATGAAGGGCCAACTTAGCGCCAATGGGTTCGTGAAATTGCCCGCAACGAAGAAAATCGAGAGTCGAGCAGCGGAGATGGCGGAAGGAGAATACCAGGAGGTGGGACAGCAAAGAAGCTCAAGCTACAGCGATGGACAACGACACGTACACCTCAATTAACCGCAGCTGTGAAAAAAATACAATCAGATGGCGCCGCTCCAGCATACGGAACCCGGCAGTCTCAGGTGCAGTTCGAATGAAACACGTCCGGCGACATCCCCAATACAAGATGGCGACACACACGATACCGGCATACCCGTAAAAGAATTTAATGCTACTGATTTCACACTTACTACATTATGAGAAGTGCTTACCTGCCCCCGAAATTTTGTGTGTATAGCTTGGGAACTACAGTGAAGAATCTGACGCCAATGGGTTATTTTGCCTTCATTAAATATATACTTACACCATGCAGCCTGCATTAGTTACAGCTCTTTCAGCACATACAAAATTTAAAAGGCTTGTGATTCGTCGAGCAATGCCAACCGTTAAGTATTTTCAGGAACTCTCCGGTCATGGCTAATGAAAACAAGACGCGCTTCACTTCTAAGTAATCTCTTAATAAGCGTGGGCGGCTCAGTGAATCAATTAGATTTTTCTTCTGTTGCAATACTGTTAAGCAGAAGGAACAAAAAGAAGCGTTTTATTCTCCAAGATCGCGTTTTTAACTGCGAGCAAATCGGTGTGTTGCCTACGGCCGTCGCGAAAGATAATATCGCCCTGGAGGAAATCGCCCTGGGAACCGTACAGGCCCAAGAGAGCCCCGCCATTTTTCATTGCGAAGTTTTATGCTAATGAAAAGTTAACTTACAACGACAAGAACAATGCTGACGTCTATATGATGAGCCTGTACATTAAACCTCACTACAATAAAAAAATTTCTCAAAGATAATATTGATTATTGCCGCAGCCCTCTACGTGCTGGATTTATTTGACACTTACGGTCACTTGATTAGCAATTTAACCTCAATGACTTACATTTCCGGGGCACGCCGGCCAAACTACGCCACGATGCAGCTATGCCGATAGCACAACCTCGGTTTGCCCTGGCGAGAAACAACTTGAATGAGTCTCGTTGTAAATTTCAACTGAGGAGGCGCTGACTGCTCTTTGTATTAGGCATTCAGTCACGCTATTGTTAGAAATTTCCCCTGGTACCGGAACTTTATACCGGAACACTCGGTAAACATTTCCCCTGATTTTACTTAGCGCCTTTTATCCCGGTGCTGACCAAAACCGGTATTACCATTTAATCCCGATGTTGTTCTCTTCTCAAGTGCGCTTCCCTTCTCAAAGTGCGTTTCTCTTCTCAAATATGAGTGGTAACATTTTTTACCTTTCCTTTCAGATGAAGCCATCAGAGCTGAAGACAGCCAGGAAAAGACCCTAGCCACAACTGGCATTTTACAACATGAGGATTGCTAATGACTGTTGTCAAATATGCCTGTAGAGAATCCAATAGAGAGGCACGAACCAGACGCCCCGTTCTCGTGAAGCGATAGAACACACTCCGAGCGAGCCAACGCGCAGCTTCGTGTTCCTCACAATCCCCTGTCGCCCGCTGCCTGCGCCCATCTCATTCTTTATTTCCAACCCACAACCCCACCACCCGCTTCCGGTCAGAAAGGCAAGAACTGGCCTTGAAGTTCAGCCTTCGACTAGGGCACTTAATTTCGGTTGCAGTGACCAGGCGGCAATTAATGTCGCAATGTTCGCAGCGCCGGCGGTAGAACGGAGAGCAAAGGTAGGCAACATCATGGTAGGAAAGAGCTTGCATGCGCATCTTCTTCCTAGATTAAGACTTGTACCTGGGATCCTGGACGGGTCGACTTTGCAGTGCGGGCCCTTGGTAGCTTTTCTGAGAATCACTGCGTGCTTAGCGGTCCTGCAAACTGTGGTACTGCCAACGACGTCGTTGTCAGAACTCGTGGCTTGACTACTGCTCCTGCTTGGATGCCTTACTCTGATGCGCGGATGGAGGTAATGTGCATGCTGAACGCAGCTTCGCATACTCATCAGCACTTCGTCCGACTGTGTCACATTAGTGCTTCTAGGAGAAGTCAGGCTCACGCGTTTTTCAGACAGGCGCGTCTTAGAAGTCGCTGCAGGACTTTAAGGATTCTCAGATTTCTTCTTGTGACACTTAATGTCCTTTCCCTTCTTTTTCTTTTTCTGTAATTATCTTCCAACTGTAGCCGTCCTGAGTTGCAGGCGATGCTTTGGGAGATGATTCGCGTCCGTTATGATTTCCAAATGGTCTCTCTGAGATTCCTTACCCAGCAGGACCACAAGCCTTGCGCTACCCGGCATGAGGCAGCCACCGGGGACATACGGGCATCCATTCAGCTGGGGTGGCTCCATGTAAATCTTGATGGTGAGCACGCTCTCCTTGATACTCAGGTAGATATGTAGAAACACGACAGTGTCAGCGACAAACAAAAGGCGCAGTGTAGAATTCTTGGTAGCGGGCTGGTGTTCATCACGGATTGTTGTCCTGCGAGCCTTGACTGTCGGCAGCACCGGAAGGCGCCAGATTGGGAACCGAGCGGCCCGACGGAGCTTCAAAGCAGATGGCAGAGTCTGATCGGGCAAGAATCTGCAGAACTTGTGCCTCCTCACAGGGATTGGGTCGCTGCGAAACATGGCATTTTTCTGCCGGTGTTGCGGAATCTTCTTCCGGCGTGGCTTCAGTTGGCGGGATTTCTGTTATTCGGCGTTGTCGCAGCATCCTAGTGGGGTAATCTCTGCCGCCGACAAAATCTGTGGTTGCCAAAGAAGCGTCTTGTGCGGTTTCCCTATGTCGACATCATGGGGCTTCTTCACTCGTTTCCTGCTTGAAGCCACTCGCGAGCTTGTTGGAGGGGAGGGTCAGCCATACGCAGCCCAGGTCGCAGTAACACTTCAGCATGGTCATAACTGTGGGGGATGTCAGGACATTCACTCCGTGGCATAGTGCTGTGGTCGAAAGGGGGACGCCCATGTCAGTGGAATCATTCTGGACGCACACCTGATAGTCTAGAGAGTCCGCTACTTTGTCGGGGACTGGCTTCATTGGCTTAGGGTCATTGCGGGCAGCATTGCGAACAGGGTTATCAATCAACGTAGCCATTGCCAAACGAACATCAGCTGCATTTTCATCGCAGATGGTGCCCTCGCGCTTCTCTGGGAGCGTCTCGGTTGGAACCGTCGGGAGACTTACAACGTGGGTGCTTTGCGTCACGCTATGAACACCCATGAGCTCCCGATTGTAAATCACCCAGGTGGTTCGAACGTAGCCACCGACGGCTCAATTCATAACGGCTTTGCCAACCGGGTGGAGCAGTACGCACGTTTGACACGAGCGCATTTTGTTGTCGAAGTGCTGGGATAGAGCAACGCCTTCCTTCAGCTTGTCGCTTCAGCTTGTCGCCAGTAAGGTTCCTTTGTATCTCAGCGCCGCGGTCCCGTATTTCTATTGGCATGTCGTGGAAACGATAAATCTTGGTTATCAGATCGGTCACGTGCGGAGCCAGGTCCTGGGGAAGGGCGTCGATTGCCGCAATGAGCCCCGTGATTTTTTCTCGCAGGAGCCTACGGCGTACCTTCAGGCGTTCCAAGGGAAGGGGTGGTGTAGCAAAACGAGAGTCGGCTTCGGAACGAGCCATGATTGGCAGCGGTCGAGGGCAAGGCCTCCTGGATCAAGTAGCGCGAAGTTGTTGTTGTTGTTGTTCCCCGTCTCTTGGCACATACCCACGACGGGGATTGGCCAGGAATCGGGCATGAAGGGGGCTAATGCGCCCGCTTACAACAACTGAAAAGTAGACAACTAACCATTTACACCCAGAAACAGCGTGTGATTACAAGAGAGAATTGGTTAAACATTGAAAGTTGAGGTTGAATTCGAGAAAACGTACACGTAAAAATGCAAGCTAACAAGGAGGGCAGACACCTGGTCTCGGACACGTATGCATGAATGGCTGCAGCCACCCCTCTGTGAAAATATCCCAGTGATGTGGCCCCAAACTAAAGTAGTACGGGCATGGAGATAGGAAGTCCAATCCGTTGTAATGGCCTGGCAAGGTGACGTTGTACATCATTGAAAAACCCCGGCAATATAATAGGAAGGGCTCTAGTGTCCCATGTTCCCCGCAAACAGCACCTCGGGCGGAGGAGGAGAAACCAGACCTGTGCATATAGAAGTTCAGCTGGAGAACCCAACATCTGAAGCTGGTTCATGTCCTCGTATTGACGATATTCACAATAATGGGGATTCCAGTTATGTTTTAAATGGGCATACTCTTCAAAATAAGTGATGACCCCTTCCTGCGTTCTTGTTAGGCGTTGATACCTACAGAACCTTGGTCCTGCTACAATAATCGGTACAGGCCAAAGGTCAACCGAAGGACCACCCAAAGACGATCATGCCAAGGAGTCCGCCTCTTCATTAAGGAGTAAACCTTTGTTCCCGGGAACCCAAATCAGGCAGATGTCTTGCAAATGGGAAGGCACAAGAAAGTTGTATTCCCGAATAAGAGGTGCATTTTCGGATGTTGACAAATGGGAACAGATCGATAGTGAGCCAGTTACAATAGCTATATTCAAGTGCTGCGGAGGTACTTGTTTTAAAGCCAGTACTACCGCTAGGAATTCGGCTTGAAATATCGGAGTGAAATCTGGTAAACGCGGTGAGACTGTTCCAGGCCTCGCGAGCCTCAAACCACGGGATCTCTGGTTGTTCGAAGTCAGGTTTGGCCAAGAACGGGTATCTGAATCATTGGTTGACATTTAGGTACATCCGCGTGATCGCATAAGCTTTTGACGTGTCGATTTTTTCTCCCGGCCAGGGGTCTTCTCCCTGGTCGTCTAGCCTCTTGGCGAAGGACTTACCACTGGACTCCTTCCTGGGGAATGGTGTGACGGCTGTTCCTGTGGCTATAGTCTCTACGAACGGCGGCCGATCCGGCTTAAAATTTTCAAAACTATTCAGAGGGATCTGAAAACTGCGAGTGAGCACTTCAAAAACGTGAAGGATGTCAGATCATACGGGAAAGGGGAATCGTCGGCAAATATTCGGATAAAGCCTGCTTGGTCGATCTTCTGAAGTGCTCGACATTTGCGTCGTTCCCGGTGAGTTCTTTCATCCCTTCCCACCTTGCCTGCACAAAAGAAATTGTCCTAGGAGTAGACACGGAGATTTCACCCTGGGAGCTCCTTGAGCAGTTTAGGGATGCCAGGGTAATCTCCCGTGTAGTGAAAAATAGCACTATTCACAGAATCCGTAATCGCGACCTTCGCGGGTATATCGTGCCAATCAGAAATTAAAGCCTGGCCTCTCATCTACAGAGTAGAACCGTTGTCCCCCCGACGTCGTCAATGCCGGAACTGCTGGCGTTTTGGACACAGTGCAGGTTCATGCAAGTCCTTATCACGCTGCTGCAGTTGTGGGCGCGAGCATTTGGCTAGCCAATGTGCCGCAGACGAACTCTCCTGTTGCCTTTACGGAGCGTCTCACACAGCTGAATATTCCAACTGCCCAGCCCGTTCATCTGAAATCAGTGTCCTTGAAGTTCTGGAAAAGCGGCGTTGCTCTTGCAAGAAAGCGGTGGCGATAGTTAAAGAGAGGACGCATGGATACGCAGTTGCGGCCGACCGCCAGGCACCAACTAATGAGGTTTCCCTTGCAAAAGCGACAGCGCTTGCTCTTAAAGAAATCCTACCTGAGGTTTAGGGGAATATGGTTGCGTCTGTAACTGAGAAAGTGTCCAATCGTTTGACAGTGCAATTACAGCAAATCGCGCAAGCACTCTCTTTACCCGTGCCTCCCTTCCAGCAGCAGGGTTGCTTGCAATCCTCATGCCGGCCTCCCAGGGATAAAAGCCCCTGGATTCAGCGTTGCCAGCAGTCGATCTGACAAGGAATTCTTCTTTGGCGATTGCTTTCCAGAGTGCTACTCCCAACAAGGCAGTAGGTCCAACCTCTACTCCGATGGCAACTGTCCAGGTGTCGGCACCTTTTATTTCTGTGACTTCCCAAGGTCACCCTTTCTCTTCAGATCTCTGTCCATACAAGGAGCCCGAAATGGAACTCGACATTTCCACCGCGTCGACGAGGCGCCCTGACGTTAGCGAGCAACTCCACCTACTTCGCAAGAAACCACTTCTTTCCCAGAGTCGCGATCCAAGAAAGCTTAAAAGGGCCAAGGGGAAATTAAACTTAAAGAAAGCATCTTGGAGGCAGCCATGGCTGCAATTCACTCTACATAATGTCGATCCGAGTACTTCCGTTCTGTAGTTGCGGCATTGACACATTTTAAATTTTTATATGTCTTATAAATAATGGCTGCCCAGATATTATTCTCCTTCAAAAATCCTGGCTGTCTAGAGGCAAACCATTCACTCTACCCAAATTTCGTATGTTTCGCTTAGACAGGAATACACGACGAGGTAGTCTACTTATTCAAATAGCTACAAAAGTTTGCCACAAAGTCAAGCGGTCCTTACAATTTTGGTCACCGGTCAGCGAAATCATGGTGTTATATATAGGTCTGCCTGGTTGCCTTTCCTTTTCTCTACTTAATACCTATTTCCCCAACGGAGTGTCCACCACGGAACCCCTGGATATCGCCTTTTTCTTCCAGTAATCGAAATGTCATGGTTGCCCAAGATTTTAATTTACACCATGCGCTTTTCTGATGGAGGCGAAAAGCAAAAACGCCCGTGTGTACGAGATTTCGGCGCACAATAAAGATCCCCAGGTGGTCAAAATTAATCCGGAGCCCTCCACTACGGCGCGCCTCATCGCCTGCGTTGCGTCGGCGCGTTAAACCCCACAATCAATCAAAATCAATCAATTTACACCATGCGAGCTGGGGCTTCAAGACGGACACTTCTGGTTGGCGTTTCTTAGCCTGGACAGAGGAAAATAATTTAGTATGTCTTAACTGGGATAGTGCGACATGTTCTCTGAATCAGACACGCTCAGTCTTGGACCTAACATTCGCAAAGGGTGGGATAGTTTCTTCATGACAGTTTTTGATAATGCGGCTTCCTCAAGCAGACCTAATCATGTTGTGCGGACCTGGTTAACTATGAACTCATTAAAAAGAAGTTGAACTCGCCCCTTGCATCTCTGTTCAGTGATTCTATGAAGATTAGGGCCCTAAATGTAACAGTTTCGTCAAACAAGAGAGACGGTATAAGCCCGTGGTGGAATAATGATTGTGCTGGAGATTATTGGCGTAGGAAAGCGGCGCGGCGTGGAAAAAGTTATTCATGATAAGAGCCCCGATAATTGGTCCAATTTCAAGTATTATTCCCCTATTTTTCGCCGAACCATCTAAACGGCTTCGCAAGACTATCATTCGCAACGGTTCTCCGCGCTTTTCGAAACAAAAAACCGGCGTACTCTTCTTGCTATTTTGCGTAACCGCAAGAGCACTGACGATAGAAGCAATGGTGTATACATTGTGGAAACGCCGGAAGAGTCGCTCGAAAAAGTCGCCCGGGCCCTGCAAACAAGGTTCACGGCTACTCTCCGACCCACGATCATTAAAAATACCCCATTTTTAGACTTTAACTATGTTACAATGGAGGAAATGACGGATATAGTTATATAGTTATGCGGCTCCCGGCAGCCTCCCCAGGGATGGCATCTCGACTACAGCGATAAAGTTTCTCTTTGATGAACCTCCTCAAGATCTATTAAACATTATCAATACGTCATTAGAGACATCATGGATGTCCAAAGACTGGAAAATTGCAAAAATTGTACCATTACTAAAAAATCCCAGTCTCGGCGTTATTCCAGACAATATTCGCCCAATAGCTTTGACCAATAGCTTAGTCAAATTGATAGCAAGAATTTTGCTCGGCCGTTTACTTCGATCCCTATCAGAGACAATTTCCTGAGTGCACTTCAGACTGGCTTCCGTCCAGGCTACTCCATTTGTATGCCCATGTGGACTTGGAGAGCCGTCCAGTTTGCCCGTACAAAATAACAAATCTGCGCGCTTGTCACACTGGACATTGCGAAAGCATACGACAGCGTAGAATACAGCGTCCGTATGGCTAAACCTAAAGAACACTGGATACCCAATTACATCACTTCATGGATTCAGCAGTTCTTATCTGGCCGTACGTTTGTTGCTCGAAAATGGTTTCAGGACTTCTACCCTACATCAGACAAGGGGCTTTCCTCAGGGGTCAGTGCTTTCTCCTGTTCTGTTTAACATGCTGATGAGATCCATTCCTAGCAACAATGAAGCCTGCTGTTATGTTTATGCGGATGATATAGCCTTTTTCGAAGCAGCACGGAACATCCATGAGCTTTATCAAGTGCCCCAAAAATATTTGTATTCTGTGTAAAGGTGGGTAACAAGTCTGAATTTGTCGGTTAATTTAGCTAAGTGCGCAATCCGGGTATTCTCCGTATCAGTGCCTGTTACCTTCTGCCTTACATAACGGGAGGAGATTATTCCGCAAGTGGCAACTTCAAAATACTTGGGGATTATTTATGATATCAAGCTTGAGCGGCATCATATAAAGCACATTGCGACTAAGAAGGAACATGCACTTGGTCTATTGCGCAGAATTAGCAACCAGAATTTTGGAATGAGAAGAGACACGTTAATATTCATTTGCATCGGGTACGTGTGCCCTATGTTAGAATTTGGTTGTGCTCTCTTTTCAGTATCTCCAATATACAAACTGAATCCGCTTATTCTACTGGAGCGACGTGCCCTGGAATTATGTCTGGGCCTTCCGAAATACGTGGCTAATAACATCCTGTATTTAGAGTCCCGGCTGTCTGCACTTGGGTCTCGGTTTAAGCTTTTAACTGTGCTGACGGTGCTTAGGATTTTCGAATTGACCCTGAGGAGAGCTTTATCGCTGAAGGTAGCTCGACCGGCTTTATTTTTTAACTCGTGGTGGCCCCACCAATACCGCCCTCGATATGTGTATGCCCAGACATTACTTTCCCCCATTAATACAAACATTCCTGCCGTTAGGCCGATGTCCTGGTAAGTTCTCCCTGTTCCCCGAACCTTTAATAACATTTTTCCTAACAACGCAAAAATGCTGCCTACACGGTACTGACGGGTTTGTTGAACGACTATCTGGCTAGCCGGAATTCACACGTGGTAGTATCGACTGATGCGTCTCAGCTTGAGGAGAGAGCGGGTGCGGGGATTTTCAGTCCAATCTTCCATGCTGAGTGTATGGCAATAGTGCTAGCTTTGAAAAGCTTACCTTCCGAGATATTAAATGTCGTTTTTGTGTCCGATTCATTACCTGTTTGCACCGCTTTGATATCCCCCCAAAATTCAGCTCTTCTTCGCACATTTGGTTTTTTGGTTCCTTCCCACTTAAGAGAAATCCACCTGATATAGGTCCTGGTCATAAAGAATTATGGCTGAAGGAAGAAGCAGATTCTTTTGCGCGGTCATCGTTTGACGGCCCTCGGATCGACGTCTGTCCATTTCCATGTATACTAGCCGGAGCACGGATACGTCGATATCAACGTCTGGCGAGGCTGCAGGAGGGTGTCATCACCTCCTTTGATGAATATGTTCATTTGGCATATGCGTGGAACTCCCGCTTTTGTGAATCTCGCCAATGCGAGGTTACTTTAACTAGCTTACGTTGTAGAGTTCCACAGCTCAACTTCTATATGCACCGCGCTGGTCTCACCTCCTCTGGTCATTGTGCTCTTTGTGATGAACCTGAAACCATAGAGCATTTTTTCTTACAATGCCGCGGTTCCTCATTAATGCGAAGAAAATACCCCGCTGAGCCAATTCACCGACTTGGACTCACCCTTTGAATTCCGGTCTTACTTTCGTTTGGTGCCATTTCGGTTGGGTTTACTCACAGGAATTTGGTTACAGCCGTCCACGCCTACGTCTTAGAAACAAGGCGCCTATCCTGTTATCCGCTCTTTTCGAGTTTAGTTGAGCTCTACACACACGAAAGGAGAGCCTTCTCTTCTAACTTCTCGCATGGTACGCACTTTTATTCTGCAAATTCACATATTTTTTGTGCGATTATTCTCAGTATTTTTTTCACAAATCTTTGTTTCCTAAATCGGGCACACTAGCCCCAAAAAAGCTCCCGATCCTGGCCAATCCCCCAAGTTGGTATGCGCCAAAAACAAAGAAAAAGCAACAGCAACAACACGTGATCCACGCGCGCCCTCATGGCCAGTGGCACGTTCGGCACGTTCGCTGCGTGATTTGTGTCGCTGTTCTGTTCGCGTCACCCTCTGAGTTAATTTGGCGTTTTAACGTCCCGGTTCTTGCGTCGGTGCCTCCCACACGCAGTGGAATTTCGGGAAACCAAGCAGCAGCGCTGATGCTTAGCGGATTTTCATCGCACCAGCCCTCGACATTGCTTCGACATCGGAACCTTCTGCCGCGCTTGCCAACAAGAGCCCCACTTGGCATGGAAGAAGATTCCTCGGACGCCCCGCCGCATTCGGGCAGTGATGTCACTGAAAGTCTCGACGCCACCGAAACCGCCGAGATTCCTGAAGACTCTCCCGATCCCAAGCCTTCTTCGGGCAGTGACGTCACTCAAATCATGGACGCTGTGACCGCCGTGGTTCAAGGATCGTCAGAACCCCCGTTGTATTCGGCCTGCGCTGAAATTGAACGCCCGGACGCCTCCAGGAAAGACGGTGTTCCTGGTGGCTCTTCAGAGCCTCCGCCGTTTACGACCAGCAGTGCAAGCCTGGACGCCGCCGGAACCGCTAACGTGCGTGAAAGCGCGCCACAATGGCCGCTGAGGATTTCAGGTAGGCTGCACAAGCCCGCCACCATCGGGTACGCTCACGGCGATTTGAACGAGAATGATGAGGAAGAGGAAGAAATCAGAATCGACGACCTCGACGTTCCCCGCTTGCCACGGGAGGTCGCTAAGGAACGCCTCGAGCAGCAGCATCCCCCGCCGCACCCAAGCGCACTGGAGCCGGTCTACCAGATGATGTGGCAGCAGGTGTCCCACTTCACGAAGCTGTACGTGGAGCGAGAGTGCCTGGGCGGTCAGCTCGTTTGTGTCATCTGCCTGGAGGCCGAGAGCACTCTCCTCAAGATCCAAGAGGTCGTGAGTAAAGACCCCTCGATGCTCGCATTCGTGCTCAGTAACACCACCTACATGGGGGTCAAGGTCAAGCTGTGCCGCCTCGATTCGCCGGTGCCGCCGAACATCTGCGGCGTCCTGAGACCGGACATCAAGCGGTTCGTGGAAAAGCGCGGCTACTACGATGGAGGCAGCGTCTCGACCCTGGTGAAGGGTCACCCGAGCGACAAGCTCAGGGAACGCTTCCTAGGCGACGCGGTGAAGAAAAGCAAGCGGGGCTCGTACTCGGTTGGTGTCCGACCTCCCACAGTGCGCGGAAGCGATGCTTGTACCCTGCTTGCCTCGTCTGGTGAGCTCGTAGCCGCACCCGCGGCTGTCAACGAGGGGTCCTTCCATTCGTCGAACGTTTCGGGCTGTCTGGATGCTCGACGCCTGTGGATATTCTACGGCGCCAAGGCGCGGGCGAACGTGGATGGCAGGCTCCTGGTGAAGGTGCACAGGCTCCTTCAGGAGGGCCCTCGAGAGAACGCCCCAAGTAAGGGTGAAACAGCGAGCCTGTGGACATCCGAGGAACGACTGGAAAGGGTGCTGGTCCTGGAAGTCGCCGAAGAAGTGGCCGTGGTGTAGTGCAGGAATCGAGGCAGCTTCCTCAAGGTGCGAAGGAGCAAGCTAATCTACCTGCTGACCGATTTCAAGGTCCAACCACCGGCAGTCTGCCTCGCGGTACTCCAGGACTGCAAGCCGGCCACGTCCCTGGGCAAAACCCTATGAGTGTCTAAGGCCTCTCTATGTCCTGCTCTCCTTTGTGGCTGCGTCATTACACTACAACGGACCGGCTGTAGGCACTTTCGAGGAGCGGCCGTCGTACACCTACCCGCTCCAACCATTATCCGTGAACTTGGAGCATCTGCGCATGCGCGGTTCGGTTCAAGCCGAAGTATCGAATTTAAGAAAATATTTTGATATCTTTGTTACTGCTTTACTGCAAGAATAAAAATATTATTTCATCAAAATTCGTGCTTTTGGTTGAACAGCGTGATTTGTAAGGTAGTGTAGGAAAGGGAGCCGTGGACTCGGTGATGTGCTGTGGTCTCCTACATTTATTCAGGTCGCGTAGGCCCGGCCAGAACGAGCGGCCGCCCAGCTGCTGACTCAACGTTCCCTATTGTGGCGCGTGGCACTGCTGACGCAGTCGGGCAAGCACCGCTGATGATGATGGTGGGATGATGCAGATGATGATAGTGGGGCCAAATGCAAATGGTGGTGCCGCAACTACAGTAGTATGGTTTTGTGGGAGATAGGTGGCGAGGCAGTGGAAATAGTAGGCGAATATATCTACTTAGGCCAAGGAGTGGCCCAGGATCCCAACCCTGGGGCAGATATAATTAGAAGCATAAGAATGGGGTGGAGTGCATTCGGCAGGCATTCTCAGATAATGAATGGCAGAGTACCGCTGTCGCTGAAAAGGACAGTGTATGACAGCTGATATTACCAGTGCTCATTTACTGGGCAGAAACATGGAGGCTTACTAAAACGTTTCAACTTAAATTCAGAACTACTCAGCGAGCAATTGAGCGGAAGATGATAGGTGTAACGTTAAGGGACAAGAAGAGAGCGGAGTGAGTCAGAGAACAAACGCATTAAGGACTTATTAGCAGAAATTGAGAAGAAGAAATGGGCAAAGCCCGTAATCCGAAAGCAAGATAACCGTTGGTCATTAAGGGTAACAGGGTGGATCACTAGAGAAGGCAAGCGCGGCGGGGGGCGGCAGAATGGGATATGGGCAGATGAGATCAAGAAGTTGCGGGGAAACATTGGTAGCAGTTAGCACAGGACCGGGATAATTGAAGATCTATGGGAGAGGCCTTTGTCCTGCAGTGGGCGTAGACAAGCTGATGATGATGATGATGATTGTTTTATGTACGTGGTTTTGTTTTCCCCTTTTCATCTTCCTACATAGTGCTCGCATGGAAAATGCGTTCGCACTGAGGTTAACATCACTTGCTCCTTCGTTTTTCGAAATGGCCGCTTGCGGTCGCACGTTTTCACCGTTCTCTGTGACTTTTTTCCTGCAACGTGTGTCGCGAAAATGTCAACGCTGTGTCAGGCGTGAGCACCTGTACAGTAATGACGACGTAAGTGCGCCGGTGTCTGGAGGTGGGTGTGAAGTTTTCAGGCTGTGAGAATGCCTGGGCATTGTTGCGTACCGCGGTGTCGCCGGAACTATGATGGTGGTGAACGTGTGCGTGTCTTCACCATCCCTTCGGACCCACCAAGAAGGGTTTAGCGCATTAAAGCTATCCTCCACCATGCGGACTTCACTCCAGGGGGGCGGTCGGTTGTAAGGAAAACATCCCTTTAACTGTCGTGGTTACACCTCCCTGAGCTGCATTGAATATGTTAAGTCGTAGCGAAATAGTATTGCTTGCTAACGTTCAGTTTGCACGAAATTTATACGAAATTCTCGTTGTGCTATTGTCATCTTGTTTGGGGTACACCATCACACACTAACATGAATACAATTGTAAGCCTGCAAAAGAAAGCGATTCGCATCGTTGCGGGCGAACAGTACTGTGCTCATACTAAACCACTCTTCATTCGCTTCAAATGTCTACCCATTCACATGATGCTGCAGTACATTAATGTTTCATTGTTCACTTCTAAAACCTCACTCCGCACTACTTTCCTAATCAAAATGTCAGCATTGCAAGAACGCATACCGGCCGCTAACACTCGAAACACAGAAAAGTAGCTTCTTCCCAGAACGCGCACAAACTACGGTCAACAAATGTTAAAATATATAATACCTTACACCCTGAACACTAATATAACTTTTTTTTGATGGTCCCAAAAGAAATAAACTTGATTTAATTGTATCATCTATGCAGACGACATCACGGTATGGTCTGTTCACCAGGACCTTCACGTCCAAAGTGTCCGCCTGCAACAAGCTCTAGATGAAACCAATTCTTGGTGCAGGTATCTTGGCCTCACGCTTTCGCCTAACAAAACAGCCCTTCTCACCGTGGCCAACGCATGGGGCCGTCGGCGGTTGGCAACCTCCCCGATCCGTCTTTCGGTTCAAGGCACGCATATACCAACAGCATCTACCCTGCGGGTGTTGGGCTTGGATATTACGGCCACCGGTTCTGCAAAACCTTGGATTCGTTCTGCAAAGCATGAAGCTTCACAATCGCTGCATCTATTTCGTCGCATGTCTCAAAAAGCCGGCGGTGCGGCCTCCAAGATGGCCCGCATGCTTGTCCGAGCCATTCTTCAGCCTCGCATAGTTTATCAAGCGCAATTCCACTTTCTTACAAAGTCAGACTGGGCACTACTCGAATCAATAAACAATTCGGCTATGCGAGCTATAACTGGTCTTCCAGCCCTCACCCCCGTCCCTATTCTGCAACAGGAAGCGCAGCTCAACACGTTTGATGAGCTAGTGCATCAGCGTCGACAAGCCCGCCTCCAAAAACAAGCCCTTGACCCTGATTCCGCCGCTCTTGCAGCGTACATGACCGGTTCACCAGCCCCACCACTATCAAACACCAATATACGGCCCCCATGGAAGTTCCACCAATTAACAGATACACGACCTGTTGCCCCTATTCATCCCCGGACAGTTGGTGCTCCGATTCCGCCTTCTATGGAGATTGGTAGCCCCTCGTCTACGCTGATGTTTGTCGACGCCAGTGCTTCCGATACATACGGCTCTACTCTGCCCGACTGTGGCTCCCGATCCAGTGACCTCCACTTACATAACAACGGAGAAGTGGCCGTCAACGCAGGCAGAACTCCTTGCAGTGCGGGATGCTCTGCTACACACATCGTTGCTAATCAACCACGCTTCACCACAGTGTACAATTTACACTGATTCGTCGGCAGCTGTTCGAGAGCTTCGTAAAACTCTCACGTCCAACGAACTTTTTAGAAATCCAGGACATAATGGACACTTATCCGTGTCGTGTGCGCGTGTCATGGCGCCAACGGAATAGCCACCCCGCAATGCAGGCTGCAGATGCCGGAACACACCCCGTGCGTGTGCACTATCCAGCTCCTCTTGCACCTTCGTCAAACGGTGTTCGCCTTGCCAGTGCAAAAGAACGTCTACGGCGCACCGCGCGCGCTCTCATACCCCCGTGCGGTACAGATCTCCCTGGCGGGTTGTCTCGCCAAGATGAGGTCCTGCTCAGACATCTTCGCCTGGGAGTCGCCCTCACGCCAGCTGTGACGAGGTCCTGGCCTCCTCAATACCATGCCCCGTTCAACTCCACCTGCCCCTTTTGCCCCGCTCCAGTTGACCAGGCTACAGCAGAGCACCTGGTGTGGAGTCGCCCTGCTCTGCGAAGCCTACGCGCTGTGCACATCGCCACCTGCGGCCCGCGCCCCGGACGTCCGCCAGACTTCATGGCGTGGATACAAGGACCACATCATGGCCCCCTGCTCCGATTCCTTCGGGAATCCGGCGTGTGTCTATACATTTAGTTTCCCTTATGCTGATTAGCAAACTTCAGCAATAAAAAAAAATGCACAATTTTTAAGGATAATTTCTTAAGGGTAGAAGATAGCAGCGAGTTCTCACGTGGCGTGCTACACTGTTTTACTTTTATTAGTCCAAAACGACCTGTCAGATTTGCCTTTGAGTTCCATATATGTGCGTGCGTGTTTTTGTCTCTTTTTTTTGCGTTGTTCACAGCGTTGTGTGAACGTCTGATTTTTCCGGGTTTTTTTTTATTTCGTTACAAAGCGTACCAAGCTTTTTTGTCCTTTTTTTCGGAAAGTAAGTTGTACTACTGAGTAAATTGTCGTTTTCCTTTCACGTATGCTGACTTTTGTGCACATGTCATACACGTGTATACGTGTTTATGCCGGTGTATATATGATCACAGTTGTTCAAATTTTTGCGCGTGCACATGTGTTTATACTATGTGAGTGTACTGTGGTATTATATTTATGCTTGTGCGTATGTAATTATTTCTGTTATTTTGTTGTTGGTCTTGACACTGTTTTCGGGAACAATTTTTTAAAGCAAAGCTTTCTACCTCTACCCCCCCAAGGGTTCTTTCGCGACCGTTGGTGTCACCCGAAAACTCCAGCCAACAAATAAAAGAATTTACTGGCACCGCCGGGAATCGAACCTGGAACTAATAGACTAACAAGCAAGAGCCCGTTGTCTTACCGATTTAGCTACAAGCCCACGCGGACACAGGAAGACAAATGGTGTACTGACCAAGCACATCTACGGGTTTACCCCCTGCCTTCTCGCTGAATGCCACGTGAAAGCGTCACACGACCACTCACGGCCGTCTAGCGGCCCTGTGCGCACCTTGCTCATGTGCTAAGAGTTACAAAAATTAAGGGAAGCTCACACCAATCCATGGAATCTCACTTTTAGTACGCCAATGTGCTAAAGCCTGTGGCCTCTAGTGTTCACGTAAAAAAAAATCGCGCCAATCCACCCCGTGAATGTGGTTGGAAAGCAAAGCTGTAAACGGCACCCATAACGATTACTCATGCGACGTCACTTAAATTCACTCACATCGCTCTACAAATAGTAAAACCAGAGAGAAGTGAAATGCACTTAACCACACCATTTATTACTTCAAAGAGATATTCTTGGTAAGGTTGATTAATACATGATGCATGAACGGTGTTTGGTTGAGTTGTATTGGTGTAGCACAAGAGTGAAAACTTTTTTTTATAAAATCAAAGTAAGCTCCAACCCGGTGTTAGACGATCTGACTTCTCCGTCTCTGCGCCGCGGACGGAGGCGACGAGACTTGCGGCTGAGAAGGAGGAGGAAGAAATACTTCTGTTCAGATTTCTGAACGGCCCAGAGTGCAGCCTTGGGGAGTGATTCCTTCTTCTGTAGGGCCCATATGCATTCCGCGCGGCCTGTGTTCTGTCCACGCGCTGCAGCCGGGTAGGTAGAGAGGGCCTGGACAGCAGCATCTCCCATTGCTCTTGTTGGGTAGTTGACGGATAGAGAGGAGGGTGCTCAGTGCTAAAGTCGCACACCCCGATTACGGGGCGGAGTATTCCTACTTATGAGAAAAATTTACATTCAGCGTCGTAGCGATTCGGATGCATTACGTGAAGACGCGTAGGCTGTGGGAATGAGCCCGGATTGTATGAGCCGTAGGGTAGTTTGTTGTTCTCGGGAAAGGTCAGGGTAAGGCGAAGGTACGGTCTGTCTCAGAAGGCGATAATGCTGGATTATCTCCCTGGACGTGACAAGCGGGTGACTGTCCTCGTGCAGCTCCATAGCACGGGAGGTGAAAGCGCTGGCTTATTTGGTGGGCGTATTTGTTGCCCTCCATTGAAGCGTGAGGCGGTGTCCAGATGAGCTGAATGGAACCGTTTGGGGAGTGGTTTTTTAGCACGCACAGTGCGGGTCAGAACACCCAACCCGACTGGTAATTCCAGTAGGCTTGCTGGGAATCGGTGACTACCCTCCGAACCCCTGGTTGAGTGAGAGCCAAGGTGATGGCTGCCTCTTGTGCTGCCGTCATTTGTTGGGTCCTAAGGGAGGTACACGCAAGGAGGTTGGTTCTGGAGGTAGCCACGATGATGGCCTGTTGCTGCCCTCGATGTTTGGAGAAGTCTGTGTAGATAACTGCATGAACCACGAGGGTGGTGTTTAGCGCTTGAGCCCGTGCTTTTCGTTGACCCTCGTCATGTGAAGGGTTCATATTTCTAAGCAAAGGGAGCATTTTTAGTTTTAGTCGCCAAGAGTCTGGGAGTCCGTCAAGCGGAGTGACATTCTGGTCTGCCCAGCCAATCTGGCGAAGCATGGGGTTACCCATCGCAGTTTTGAGTCGGACCTTCTGGTTAGAAAGATGGCCTTCTATCAGCTCTTCCACCGTGTTGTGGAGCCCCATGCTAAGCAGCCGCTGTGTGGACGCACTAATGATAAGACCAATAGCCTGCTCGACCGCCTTTCTAATCATTATATAAAGCATCTCTATGTCTTGCTTGTCGAGAAGAAGATAGGGGTTTGTCGTAAGTAACTCTCGAGAGGAGAAAAGCTTCAATTAATCGAAAGGTACCGGATTCTGTTAGGCCTCGCTTCTTGGTGGCAACTCGCCTGATCATGTGTATGATTAGATTAATGCTATTTTTGAGGCGCTGCAAGGAGACGTCACTCTTGGTGTTGGCCTGGAAATGTAGGCCCAGGATCTTGATGCTGGGGTTTGGAGTGATGGCCTGGTCATCAAGGAGTATTTGAATGTATTCCTTGATTTGGCGTGAGGGCGGACGACAAGGAGCTGTGATTTTTTACGTGAACACTAGAGGCCACAGGCTTTAGCACATTGGCGTACTAAAAGTGAGATTCCATAGATTGGTGTGAGCTTCCCTTAATTTTTGTAACTCTTAGCACATGAGCAAGGTGCGCACAGGGCCGCTAGACGGGCGTGAGTGGTCGTGTGACGCTTTCACGTGGCATTCAGCGAGAAGGCAGGGGGTAAACCCGTAGATGTGCTTGGTCAGTACACCATTTGTCTTCCCGTGTGCGCGTGGGCTTGTAGCTAAATCGGTAAGACAACGGGCTCTTGCTTGTTAGTCTATTAGTTCCAGGTTCGATTCCCGGCGGTGCCAGTAAATTCTTTTATTTGTTGGCTGGAGTTTTCGGGTAACACCAACGGTCGCGAAAGAACCCTTGGGGGGTAGAGGTAGAAAGCTTTGCTTTAAAAATCACAGCTCCTTGTCGTCCGCCCTCACGTCAAATCAAGGAATACATTCAAATACTCCTTGATGACCAGGCCATCACTCCAAACCCCAGCATCAAGATCCTGGGCCTACATTTCCAGGCCAACACCAAGAGTGACGTCTCCTTGCAGCGCCTCAAAAATAGCATTAATCTAATCATACACATGATCAGGCGAGTTGCCACCAAGAAGCGAGGCCTAACAGAATCCGGTACCTTTCGATTAATTGAAGCTTTTCTCCTCTCGAGAGTTATTTACGACAAATCCCTATCTTCTTCTCGACAAGCAAGACATAGAGATGCTTTATATAATGATTAGAAAGGCGGTCGAGCAGGCCATTGGTCTTATCATTAGTGCGTCCACACAGCGGCTGCTTAGCATGGGGCTCCTCAACACGGTGGAAGTGCTGATAGAAGGCCATCTTTCTAACCAGAAGGTCCGACTCAGAACTGCAATGGGTAACCCCATGCTTCGCCAGATTGGCTGCGCAGACCAGAATGTCACTCGCTTGACGGACTCCCAGACTCTTGGCGACTAAAACTAAAGATGCTCCCTTTGCTTAGAAATATGAACCCCTCACATGACGAGGGTCAACGAAAAGCACGGGCTCAAGCGCTAAACACCACCCTCGTGGTTCATGCAGTTATCTACACAGACTTCTGCAAACATCGAGGGCAGCAACAGGCCATCATAGTGGCTACCTCCAGAACCAACCTCCTTGCGTGTACCTCCCTTAGGACCCAACAAATGACGGCAGCACAAGAGGCAGCCATCACCTTGGCTCTCACTCAACCAGGGGTTCGGAGGGTAGTCACCGATTCCCAGCAAGCCTACTGGAATTACCAGTCGGGTTGGGTGTTCTGACCCGCACTGTGCGTGCTAAAAAACTACTCCCCAAACGGTTCCATTCAGCTCATCTGGACACCGCCTCACGCTTCAATGGAGGGCAACAAATACGCCCACCCAATAAGCCAGCGCTTTCACCTCCCGTGCTATGGAGCTGCACGAGGACAGTCACCCGCTTGTCACGTCCAGGGAGATAATCCAGCATTATCGCCTTCTGAGACAGACCGTACCTTCGCCTTACCCTGACCTTTCCCGAGAACAACAAACTACCCTACGGCTCATACAATCCGGGCTCATTCCCACAGCCTACGCGTCTTCACGTAATGCATCCGAATCGCTACGACGCTGAATGTAAATTTTTCTCATAAGTAGGAATACTCCGCCCCGTAATCGGGGTGTGCGACTTTAGCACTGAGCACCCTCCTCTCTATCCGTCAACTACCCAACAAGAGCAATGGGAGATGCTGCTGTCCAGGCCCTCTCTACCTACCCGGCTGCAGCGCGTGGACAGAACACAGGCCGCGCGGAATGCATATGGGCCCTACAGAAGAAGGAATCACTCCCCAAGGCTGCACTCTGGGCCGTTCAGAAATCTGAACAGAAGTATTTCTTCCTCCTCCTTCTCAGCCGCAAGTCTCGTCGCCTCCGTCCGCGGCGCAGAGACGGAGAAGTCAGATCGTCTAACACCGGGTTGGAGCTTACTTTGATTTTATAAAAAAAAGTTTTCACTCTTGTGCTACACCAATACAACTCAACCAAACACCGTTCATGCATCATGTATTAATCAACCTTACCAAGAATATCTCTTTGAAGTAATAAATGGTGTGGTTAAGTGCATTTCACTTCTCTCTGGTTTTACTATTTGTAGAGCGATGTGAGTGAATTTAAGTGACGTCGCATGAGTAATCGTTATGGGTGCCATTTACAGCTTTGCTTTCCAACCACATTCACGGGGTGGATTGGCGCGATTTTTTTCTTCTCTCTATCTCCTTTCCTATTTTTTCGAGCCTGCAAATATCTTGTATTCTGCCGCTGCACCTTGTGTGTAGGGCCTCAGGCCTCGTCAAGCTGCTGAATGAGCAGCTTTTTGTCTGAGGTCCGTTTTTCCACTGAGGAAAGTAAAAAAAAACATTTGTGATTCTGATTGTGATACTGCCCCGCTCCTGATGTCTCGTTTTTAAACTCCAGGTTCCAGAGCATTTATTGTCTTTGTTTTTTATCGCAGGTCTGCGAGCACCATTTTAAACCATCCGACATGGTAAATACAACAAGTTGCACGGATGCAATGACGGTCAAAGTAATTGAAGTCCTGCTGAAGCTCGTACGCCTAGGACCTGATGCAGTTCCAAGCATACTTCCTGACTGCCCGGACATCTTTATGCCCCAAACGCAAACACATCTCGGGAGGCCCCAGATGAGAAGAGGACGCGCCGAGAGGCAGCTACGTTACAAAATGCCACCAGCAAGTCTATTGGGACGCACCAGGAGGGAGAAGACAAAAACAAATTTCATAATTTTCAGGCACTGTTACAGTGCCTACCATATATCAAAGTTTCCAAATTCTGGGCGGTTATTTCGCAGCATGACTATATAATCTTCTGTCTTAATGTCGATGCTACCACAGCAATCAGAAAGTCAGTTAAAGTCACCGAAGACCTCTCTCTCAAGCTGTATTTTCAAGATGTCGAGGTCTGCTCCAAAACTGTCATTAAAGGCCATCAACCCATCCAAGATGGAACCTACAAACCATAGCTGTCCTAGAAACATGCGCGCAAAGCTATGCACTGCAGCATGCAGCTGGAACAGCGGAATTTTCAAAGATTGTCGAAACCTGGTAAAGGGTCGTCAATGTGAAGTCGCCCAGCAAACGACGCCGGCTTCGTCATGATCTGCATCACGAAAACTCTCATCGCTGCAAAATTGTGTCCGGATATTGAACTGCTTCAAACCAGGATGCAGTCACTTGACCTCTGGGAAGGTTGGAAGTTTGAAACTGCAATTTTCACTCGGGAGACCCACAGTGCCTTGCGCCTCACTACGGAAGAATTAGTCAACATCATCAGATATTGCCTTGAACACCTTAGATTCGAGTACGTACTCCTGGGGAAATTGCAAACGGACTGCTTGGACGAAAGATTTGGCAAGTATAGGCAGCTTTCGGGTCGCAGTACCATGTCTCTATCAGGCGAATGTTCGAATCCGAACGCCAGCTGCGGCTGCAAAGAGCCCTGGACCTTGCAGACAAGGATTTAGGGGCACCTGCAGTCAGAATTGGTGAGGCCATTCTACAGAACTTCAGCATTGAAGTAAGTTACAAGTACTTTGAAATGGAAGCACAGAATCTTTCAGCTATAGCATACGTGGCCGGGTACTGTGCCCTTGCGGCGCTAAAAAACCTTGCATTTACTGAATGTCGAACAAATTTGGCAGAAGATGAAGAGATCACAACTGAAAATGGAGAAATTATAGCAAACATGAATCGAGGAGGCCTCAAGTTCCCCCAGCCTACAGTAGTGAATGCAGTAATGACTGCTAAAATAGTCGTGGACAAGTTTCGAAGTTGTAACTATGATGTGAAGCTTCATTCTCTACCAAAGCAAAGGCAAGCCCTTTCCACCCTGGCCACCAACTTAATGAAAGACGGTGACAGTTTCTAAGAATGTGAAAGTGGCCATAGCTATCATTTGGTTATGCATACAATCCTTAGCACAACAGCAAACTTCTGAAAAGCTATTGCAAAAATAAGAACTACAGTCTTGAACAAGCCACAGTTGCTCAAAAGCGGAAGCTTGGCACTTTGAAATCATGATTGTTTTGATGTTTTGTTTCTTGATTGTTTTCACTTTTTCTGTCTTGATTGTTTTGAATTTTTGTGCGCAACACCTATAAAAGTTTTCTGAATACTTGTACTCTGTAAGAAACATAACCTTATACATAACACAGCTTGCTCAATTATTATCAAATTGAAAGGAAACTGCTTAATTCAGATGCTACGCATAGATCTGTAAGCTATTATAAGAGCCATAACTTATGGAATGTTTTTTTGTGTGTGGAGGCAGAGTAAGTGTTTGGTAGAAAGAGCATACAAGTAGTAGCCAGATTCCTGGTAAAGAGTAATAGACCACAGGGTTTATTTTTGCCCGACAATAATTACCGAGTCCGTGCCAGGCAACGAGCTATCACTAAAAAATGAACACGTATGTGAAGGCACAGCAGAGATCAATACCCCCCCCCCCCCTCCCCCCTTCGAAAAAAATTAACGTGCGGAGTTTCCGGCAATATTAGGCGAAAGTAACGAATACTGCATAGCCAACATAATTCATAATCAGAAAAACGCTAATTTTCGGTTTTCAAAGCCAATAGACCGTGGATTGTATAGTGAAAATTATGTTACATATACGTCAACGTTAAATCATGGGGCCTAAATCTTCAGAGAATTTTTTCACGTAGCACTGCAGATACACGACAACGAACGAAAGCGCAGCAGCCTTCCTTCATGAAGGACCCGAACTCCTGCGCCCCGTCGTAGTGTGATGACGTCACGGAGTAGCGGAGAAGCCTTCCCCAGTCTAGAGGGTGTTGTCCTGGGTCTCCTCAGAGTATACGTGAATACCTTGCAGGTTCGGACTCACCACAACACCTATGAAGCGGATTTTCACACTTTCATGGTTTCCACGATGACAAATCACGGAGCCATCAAAGTGCTGGTCGCCCACCTCACCTGCCCCGACTACGAGACGAGAATGACGAGCATTGTGTGCTTGAGGCAAATCTGCCGACGGCTCAATGGTCGGCAAGCCGTTTTCAAGGCGAGGGGAGTCAAGAGGGTTTTCGAGCGCCAGAGGAAGTCTGTCAGCCATCCTCCGGAAAACGAGCCCCCTTTGGAGAAGCGTGAGAGGCTGAGGCTTCTCATCCTTTTGCAGACTCTCTTCTTTCGCAACTGGCTACAGATTTATGAGCTGGCGGACAGTGACATGGTTGGTGTCCTCTGCAAGATCCTGGCAAGTTCGCTGAGGGACGGTTCCACCAGCTGCCCCAGCCAGCTGTGCCTGCGCTCGGTGCTGCACTCCGGCTACAAGGAACGGAGGGCTTGCTTTCCGGCGATGTCTTGGTCTGCGCGGTCTCCCGCTGCTCATTTTCTAAATCACGACGAAAAATGACGCGAACCATGGTTGCAGGTGAACTGAGAATTCACTGGTCCGCCATGGCCGCCCGGGCAATGGTTACGTCGCACCCGCTGGTTTCGTCGTCATAGGAAGACGACATGCCCGGTGCTACTCGACTCCGTTCTGTTCTTTTTCTTTGCGTCGCATAACCGTTCCGTCGAAGGCGACCGTTTCGGTCGAGGGCGCCGTAAATGAACTGGTGCGGGAAGGATGAAGAAGAAGAAGAAGAAGAAAGTAGTTTATTTCATCGAAAAACATCACAAAAACATGTTGATAAGGCACCTGGATCCATAGCCTGTACGGCTAGTATTGGATCCATTACAGAAATATTTTCAAAAATACAATCCTGGGCAAAAATGGTTGATTGTCGCACACAGTAAAATAATTGGCAGCAAGTTACAT
Organism: Haemaphysalis longicornis; assembly: GCF_048455015.1. Classification (NCBI taxonomy): domain Eukaryota; kingdom Metazoa; phylum Arthropoda; class Arachnida; order Ixodida; family Ixodidae; genus Haemaphysalis; species Haemaphysalis longicornis. The sequence goes on along the minus strand of NW_027526203.1, from coordinate 194,702,936 downwards.
TGTTTAGTGTTTGTACATTTGTGTTTCTTACATTCAAGTTAACGATTCTGGTTTATTGTACTTGAATTCGGAAGTAATGTTTTAGGGACGGCAACATATTTGGTATTGTTTTGATGGAGTTTGGTATGCTATTCCATATTTTTGCTCCCATGAAGGACAAGAGGCGCTGACCATATACATTATGCACTATTGGTAGGTTAAGATTTTTGTGATCAGCATGCCTTGTATCTCGCTTGGGTGTAATTAGCGTTGACGAGTGGTACGGATTGTTTGTGGTAAGTATTTTGTGGATAATAACAGCAGTATTATAGTCCCTGACTCTATCAAATGGTAATATGTTAAACTTAGCGAAGAGCGTAGCTGATGGCTGATTCCTCGGCGCTCCGGCTAATATTCTAATGGCTCTTTTTTGAATTACACACAGTGATTTGCAGTACGACGCGTACGTGAACCCCCATGACTCTATGCAATACGTCATATGGCTGTGAAACACGGCAAAGTAAATGAGGCGTAAAACGTGCGGAGAAAAATGTTTGCGTGCCTTAACCAGTGTGAAACAGCCAAATGCTAATTTCTTTGTTAGTTGTTCTATATGTGGGGCCCAGTGCAAAGACGAGTCTAGAGTTATACCTAAGTATTTATGGGTTGTAACCTGTCCTATTGTTGTTTCTCCGAGGTTTAAGCTGCATAGGCCGGTCTGTACTTTTCGGTTCGATGCGAATACTATAAACTTGGTTTTTTTAGTGTTTAATTCGAGCTTATTAGCTTTAAACCAGCTTAAGATGTTTCGGAGTTCCTGATTAGCGAGCGACTCTGCTTCTTGATAGGATGGACTAGATATCATAAGGGCCGTATCGTCCGCGTACAGAACAGCATTGGAGTGTTTTAGCGAGCGTACAAGGTCATTAATGTAAAGAGAAAAAAGAATGGGGCCTAATACAGAGCCTTGAGGCACGCCCATTTTGACATCTTTGAGTGATGATTTACTAAATGCAATTTGGACAAATTGTTTCCGGTCGGAGAGATAACTGCGGAAAAAGTTAATAGCTGGACCTCGAAATCCGTAGCGTTCTAGTTTTTGTAGTAGTATGGTATGGTTCACGGAATCAAATGCTTTTCTGATATCCAGAAATATACCAACTACAATGTTATTACCGTTAAGGGCCTGATTAACTGTTTCTGTAACCGCGTTAACCGCAGTACTAGCTGAGTATTTATTCCTGAAACCGTGTTGGTGTTCCGTTAATATGCTAAATGTTTCCAGAAAGTTCATTACACGCTTCGCTATTAGTTTCTCAAATAGATTGTTGATGCAGGACAAAATTGTTACGGGACGGTAATTAGCCAGGTCATTAGGATCATCTCCTTTATAGATGGGCACAACCCTTCCAATTTTCAACTGTGCTGGGTAGGTTCCAGAAAGAAATGCCTGATTAAGCATTGCTGTTAACGCTGGCGCAAGGATTTCAATGTTGTCTTTGATAATTTTAACAGGAATTGCGTCATGTCCCATAGCCTTATTTGATTTCATCTGTCTTGCAGTGTTTATAACTTCCATTATTGTTATCTCACTAAAGTCGAATGAGTTGGGTTGCGGGAGAGGTAAGATAGGCTCGGTTTCATCACACTTACTGGTAGGGGGGTACTTTGCTAGATTAATAAAGAAATCGTTAAACATTTCCGCGACCCCATCCTGACTGCAGTTTAATATCCTGAAATCTGGCAGAGTGTTGCATTTTTGCTGCGATTTTGTTACAGAGTTGATTATACGCCAGATTTCTTTGGAATTTCCATTTGCTTTAAGGACCAGATTGTTGTAGTACTCTTTTTTTCTTTTGCGCATGAGGGCAAGTGATAAGTTGCGCGCTGACCGATATTGTGCCTGATAGTAAGGGTTGTCTTTATTTTCTTTCATCTTGTTCCGCCAGTGCTCTTTGCGCTTGATAACACTGATAATGTTCTCCGTCATCCACGGGCAAACGGGAACCGAAAAGTAGGTCGCTCGGCGGGAATAGGTCTTAAATTTAACACAGGCTGACAAAAGCAATTTCGAGAATCTATCGTAAGCTATGTTGGCATCTGCTTCACAAACCGATGAGAACTCTTGGTCTTTTAAACCCTGGCTTGTTTTTTTATAATCCCATCGTTCCAACAATTGCGTCTGTTGATTTTCCATTTTGCGATATTCAACCGTTGCCAACAAAAATGTCGGATAGTGATCGGTAATATCCTCTGTTATTACTCCTGCCTGGACACAGTTGTCATCGAAGTTTGATAGTATATGGTCAATTATGGAAGACGTATTTGCAGATACTCTCGTGGGGTTTACTATATGGTTTTGGAAGCCATAGGATGACAGCAACGTTTGGTACTCAGTGTTCATGTTATTGGCCGTGTTTAGGTTGAAGTCACCGCAAATGATAGCTTTACAGCTATTGTTAGCAAAGTATTGTAAAACGTCCTCCATCTTTGACATAAAAGTCTGAACTTGAGACCCTGGTGGCCTGTAGACTACGCCAACAGAAATTTTATTTTCTAATTCAACAAACAACATTTCATGTTCCCCTAAGCGTGTTTCGGTTAAGCTGAGTTTTTTGTAGCGAATTTGTGTGGATAGGTAGAGAGCAACTCCACCGCCTCTAGCATCCGCTTTTCTAGGAAGTGATACAAACGTGTAGTTTGGCAAATTAATAAACTCTTTATCTTTCAACCAAGTTTCTGATAGAGCTATGATGTCATACTGTAAATTTTGACGTGTTAGAAGAGAAAGTAGCAAGTCATAATTTTTGTTTAGGCTTCTTATGTTGCAGTGTAGGAGACTAATAGTGGGAGTACTCGAAGAAAATTCAGCACTCGGAGCACTATTATCCATTTCGGACAGCTAGCGTACAAGAAGTTTTCACCTTAAACAATTTTTGCGAGGTCCTCTTTTGTGGCAATGTGGATAGCCTTGGCGTTTTCTGCTTTCCTCGCGAGGATTTTCGACTCAGTGACCCAAACGAATTTCCAGTTTTTCTCCTTCTTTTTTGCGATGGCCATGCCCAGCAGGGCTTTATTCTCAGGACACAGGTGTTCATTGATGAACACCGCATTCGTGTCTGGGAACCCTATTTCGTTTGCTGCGAACCGCTTTTTCTTTGCTGCCTGGAGAACTTCGTCACGTCTAGCTCGGGATACAAATCGAACAATCACGTTAGTTTTATCTTTTTCTTTCGTCGGCACTCTGTGTACCACATCAATGTCTGAAGCAGCCACTGCTACTCCGACTTTCCCTCCTATCTTTTGAACAACTTCCACGAGCGATTCATTTTCTTCTTTGGGGATTCCTTTTATCTCAAGGTTGTTCTTTCTAGTGTACTGCTTTAGATCAGTTAACTCTTTCGTTGCACTAAGCAGTGACAGAGCCAGTTCGTCTTTCTCTTTTTCGAGGGCGGCATTATCTTTTTTCATGTTTTCCAACTCTTGCTTCGTGCCACGAAGTTCCTCGAATGTGTTGTTCATGAATTCCATGCTTTTTTTAACTTCATCTAACTCTTGTTTGAGGTTTGATGTGATGTCCGTGAAGTGCTTCAGCAGTTCCTTTATACTGTTTGGGGGTCTGTCACCCATGGTCATGCAGCGAGCGATCCAAGCGTACTAAGCAAAGTGTCAAGGAAAACTACGCACCTGCGAGATAGAGCAGATTCGTGAGCGGGGCGAATAGTGCTTTCGTGCCTGGATCGCTCGCTGCAATGTGAAGCTTGTAGCTGAGGAGGGCTTTATATGGTCCCGAGGGCGTGTCCGCGATGCTCCGCGCAGGCGCTCTGCAGTCCGATTCCCTGGAACGTGGCACCGGCAGTTCAGCAGGCTTCGTCGACACGTGTCACGTCACAGGCGGTAGATCCAGCAGATTTACCCTACGCTGCAGTTCCAGGGGCCGGTGCTGCGAGATAGAGCAGATTCGTGAGCGGGGCGAATAGTGCTTTCGTGCCTGGATCGCTCGCTGCAATGTGAAGCTTGTAGCTGAGGAGGGCTTTATATGGTCCCGAGGGATGCGAGTGGAGAGGAGAATAAAGAGTGGAAAGTCCCTGCCGTTAAAAAAACAATGTGAGGTACAGGACCCAAGGTCATGACTCTGCTAAAGACACACTTCAATCCCCTCTCCCTTCACTAGTTCATGATAATGATCGTACCACCCTTGATACGCCGTCTTCGTCCTTTTTCTCAACATACTGCCGCCCGCGACAATGAGGCCGCCGCACATACGCACAGAATGCCTGGGGAGGAAACAGTTAGAGAAATAAAATGACAATTCTGTCCGCAGTCTTGTTGAATTTCGTTATGCCGGGCAGTCTCAGATCGTTATCCCTTTTCTTCTCCAACGGTTCTTTGAAGTTCGATGCTGCTCCCTAACGAAACTATAACAACACTCTGTTGCGCTTCACGGAAACCATACCGGACTGTCGTGCGTCTACGTAGTCTCATGTCGTCTTGGTAGGAATTGTGTGTGCGGCTGAACCTTTCTTTGTGACCTTGCCTTCTAAAAGTTGAGGACCTAATTCCCTTTCGCCAGACAGAATAAGTGCGTTGGGAATGTCCAGCAGTTCTTCTGATCCATGGGCTGATTCTTGCAGTCTCACTCCTTTTGCTTTGCTTTTGCTGAAGTATGTATCTCTTGCACCGGTTCAAGCCGGTTTTCCTGGCGTCACTCTTCAAGATCAGAGGTGTTTCAACAACTGGCTTCTGATGGTTACTCGCTCAGGAAGTTGTGTAGAGGGTTCTTCACGCTCTCCCCTTTGCGGCTGTACAGATTCACTCTGAGACGGCGACTTTTCAAATATGGCAGGGCTTCAGTTTTCAGCTGAAAATGGGGTTGTTTTTTCTGTTGTCGTCTTCGTTACTCGTGATCCGTCGGGGTACTCGGGTGGCTTATCACCGGCAGCTGGAGAGGAAGTAGTCACGCTCCACAATGGTTTGACAGTGCGAGCGGTTGCAGGTGTCGATGAAAGATTATCCTTCGTGACTTGCTGCGTGATAGCCTCTTTACGTATCAAGCGCATTTCAGATATCTTTTCACTCAGCAGCCACTTCGCGCAAAAAATCATAAATAAGAAATTGTCTGACTCTTTGGAATCATTTTTAAAGCCCTCGTGGTCTAGGAGACCTCGTATCTGTCCGTCAACCTTTATTATCTTCTCCAGCTTTTGGATGAGAGATTCCTGAAGGGTTCTAAGCATACCTATTGTCGAAATTGGGGCCCTCACAATATTTTCTGTCGTTTTGGTCAGCTCGGATACCTCTGCCTGGAGTGTGCGCCCCAGCTCTTTCAATTGACCCACGACCTCGCTGTCCTTGGTAGGCTCAATGTCGACAGGGAGGGTGTTCTGGCCACGGTGCTGCTGCTGGACATCTCCGGGTTCCAGATGGGCGGTGCGATGCGTCGAGCAGCCAGCCAGGACATGTGCTGTTCAAGGGCAAGGCCTACAGGCTCAGGAGATCAAGTCGTGTTCCGGGCCTCGCGTGCCTGGAAGTCGCTCTGCGCCGTCACCAGGAGTCCACTGGGCCGTTCCTCCCGGGTTTCGCTGCACCAGAATGTTGAGGAACTGGACCCAAGGCGATGGCTCTGCTACAGCTGCACTTTAATCCCCTCTCCTATCACTAGTTCTCGATGATGATCATACCCCCCTTGACACGCCATCTTCGTCCTTTTTCTAAACATCGCCTTCAGCCCAATAGCTAGCGATATGCCATGTGGGTAAGTTTCATGCAGTGTGTCGAACCGGAACTGAACTGAACCGAAAAGCGGAACCGAACCCGTCTTTTGGCCGGAACTGAACGCGAACCTGAACCGTTAATTTTTGAGCCCGCTGAACCCGAACCCGAACTGAACTGAACCGAAAAAGTTAATAGCGGTTACCGGTTCACGAAGAAACTGTTCGACCACCCTTTGTTGAAATGTGCAGTCAACATTATTCGGGGATTTTCCATTTAACCAAGGTCACATTTGTAACCCCTCACGCACGTTTCTCCTTAAGAGCAATAACGACACTATCAACGGTCTTTACGTGGGCGCAAGGGGGGAAGATGTGCCCAAAATCTTGCGACGGTTTATTGCTGCTGGTCGGGCATACAGAGTGCAAGGCGGAGCAAGATACATTTTCGGTATCATTATGACGATATGCAACATCTACTTTGTCTTTCCCTATCTGCGACTGTGTACGAGCAACCATGCAGGCCACAAGATGACTGCAGTTCGCACCGGTGAGAGCCCACACCCTAAACCCGCCACCTCGTCGCATTTCATAATTTGCTTAGAAAGGTCGCACATCTGGAAAGTGTAAATAGTTTACAAGTGTTATCCGAAGGAGGGGTCCAGTGGCTAAGCCGCTGGTAAGGATGCACGTTTGGTCACCGCCACCGGCGGCGGTTTTTCTGATCTGCATATAGATCGAAAACATCCATGTGCTCTGCCCTGCAATACACGAATGAAAGCGTCAACTGTGCCGCTCTGAAATATGCGTGGCTCCTCATAGCCCACGCATAGCATCAAACACGCCAACATTTCTCGAAAAGTGCGTTAACGCGTGAAAACGAAGACTGAAGGCCCATCAATTGGTTTTTCATTATTCCGCGAAGAGTTAAAACACGAATAATTTATCCTGTCCTTCGCTGCCTCTAGCCATCAAATAAGCATAAAACTACGTATCAGTTTTGTCTGGACGTCAATTTCTTTGTCCGTCCTTTCACATAACCTAACTCCTCATCACTGCGACGGTGGTGAGCGCCGTAGTGCCTAATATAATCGTTAGTTTCTTACGACGCGTACAGAGGGCAGCGTTTTTCCTGCCATTTATCTTCTTACCTTGACGTCATTAGTTTGTTACAAACCACCAAAGTGTATCACCGGAATACAGCTAACAATTCCATACCGTCAAACCTTGTTAATACGTACCCGCATAATGTGTAATTGCGGTTTAAACGTAGTTGCGAAGATTTCCCCACCCATCCACCATTCAACCCCAAGTATTAGGTTCCCGCTTAAGCCGTAGCCGCTGATTGCCCATCAAATGGTTAGTGAGTACTATTTTCTTTATTGTTCTACACGCACAGGCACAAAATCGGAAAAATCTCGTGCGCGCAGACGTCCTCGAGCTGCGACACCGGGACCGACAGTCGCCAGCGATATTGACGTTAAAACATGGCCACCATGACGGATTCTTGCTCATACAGGTGTTGCCGATTGCAGCGCACATAAGCAATGCCTTCGAGAAAAGCTCAGTCGTATAGTCTGCTTTCATGCCGCTGCGGTGGTTGCCGATGCGGTTTACGATTATGGTTACGCTCTCGTTGGTGGTTTTAGGTCGTACGATGCCAAAGAGCTTAATATTCGGGAATCAATCAACTATGCAATGTATGCGGATGACGTTACATTCTGGACAACGAGAGGTCCTGTAGGGAAAAAGGAAATAAATGTGAAAGGAACGGCCGATACCGCCAAAAAATATAACCGACGGTTTGGTCTCGCATGCTGCACAGAGAAATACAAATTCATTCACTTACATAAACGAGCAAGACAAAAAAACAAAACGAAGGCGGGCATACAAGCACTCTTTGGCGGCCAGCCGATCCCCGAAAAGGCGTAAATGAGAATCCTCAGAATTTCGCTCCGGAGCAGCAGGAAGCGGAACGCGTCTCGTAATAGTATCAACTTGGTCTGTCAGCATGATCCCTGGTCCAGGATTCTGCTGGTGCGACCGTCGTCTTCACCCTTTCAGCGAGCGAACCCTCAATGCATAATTGCATAAGTAAAAATGGATAATTGGTGAGTTAGTGCGTTTATTGTTGTAAAAATGTAAATAAATGTACATAGTATGTCGAAGGAAAAACGAACTTAGAAAACAAAATTTGCGCCAATCCACCCTGTGAATGTGGTTGGAAAGCAAAGCTGCAAACGGCGCCCACAACGACTACCCATGCGACGTCACTTACATTCACACACGTGTCCCTACAGAGAGAAACCAGAGACAAGTGAAATGCACTTAACCACACCCTTTAATACATCAGAGATATTCTTGGCAAGGTTAAATCAATGCATAATGCATGAACGGTGGTTGGTTGAGTTGTATTGTTGTAGCACATGAGTGGAAACTCTTTTTTTATAAAATTAAAGGAAGTTCAAACCCGGTGTTATATGATCTCACTTCTCCGTCTCTGCCACCGCGGACGGAGGCAACGAGATCGGCGGCAGAGACGGGGGAGGAGGACGAGGAGGAGGAAGAGGAGGAGGATTAGGAGGAGGTGGAGGAGGAAACACTTCTATTCAGATTTCTGAACGACCCCGTGTGCGGCCCAGGGGAATGGCTCCTTCTTCACTGGAGCCCATATGCAGTCCGCGCCGCCTGTGCTCTGTACACCTGCTGAAGCTGGGTAAAGGGGTATTCACACGACGGGGTGTTTCAGCGGAGAAATCCGAGGGAGGTCGTGACGTCACCGCAGGCGGACTTCTGCTCGGCCAACTCCTTCGCTCACACGGAGGATGCGACTGTCCGACGGACATCACTGTTTGCAGTCGCCTATCGCTAAAGCACTGAGCTGCCGCAGCTCCGCCGATTCCGCGACGGCGGCAATTTCTGCTAAAGCTCTTACGTACTGATCTTGTCAACCGCCCAAAAATTGGCCCTGGACGCGATGTACGCGCTGCCGCGGGTAGAGGACGGCGCGCGACGCGCGAGGCACTGGGTGGGGATACGCGCGCTGGTAGCAGACGGCCGATATGCCTACAGGCCCGCATACAGATGTTAGGCTTAACACTGCGGCAAATATTCGATTGCCGCTCTCGCAAGCGGCGCAGATGACGATTTTTAATGCAACTTTCCATCACATCATTAGGGAGTTTTAGCTGACCGTTTTTCACGCTCCGCTCCGCTCCGATAGCTAGCGCGAGTGCCCGCGTTAACGCGATAGCACGCGTTATGCGGAGATGTGGGCTCGACTCCCGCTTCCGGAAAAAACGGCAGATTTTTTCTCGACTTCTATTTTCGCTTGTTTATCACTATCAAAGAAACATGACAAACATACGTCATTCGGCACTATAAAATATTTCGAAAAAAGCCGAATACCATTGGCAATAACGACTGCAACCTTGAAACCCGCCGCGGTGGCTCAGTGGCTAAGGCGTTGCGCTGCTGAGCACGAGGTCGCGGGTTCGATTCCCGGCCGCGGTGGCCGCTTTTCTGATGGAGGCGAAAAGCAAAAACGCCCGTGTGTACGAGATTTCGGCGCACGATAAAGATCCCCAGGTGGTCAAAATTAATCCGGAGCCCTCCACTACGGCGCGCCTCATCGCCTGCCTTGCGTCGGCGCGTTAAACCCTACAATCAATCAATCAACTGCAACCTTGATATGTGTCCTTACAGAGTCCTTCGTCCCTTATCTATCTATCTATATATATATATATATATATATATATATATATATATATATATATATATATATATATATATATATATATATATATATATATATATATATATATATATATATAGGATTCCTTACAGGAGCGGATTATAGTAACAAAACCTATATACATCTATATACAAACAATATCCACGATGCGACAGATAATTTCGTCAATATACATAACACCCTTGTGTGTTTCCACACCCATTCAGAGGAATGTGCACGCATTTATTAGAGTTCGCACATCTTCGTCACTTGAAAAAAACTTTCTTAAGGCAAGGAAGGCTTTCGTTTGGTTGCGTACATTGTCCCACGGACCCAAAAGTTTCGGCAAAGATAGGGGTGTCCGAGATAGCAGGCTAAGCTTGTCACTTAATTTTTTCCGCTCGGTCGCATATAGAGGGCACTCAAGCAGGACATGATGCACATCTTCAGTTTGGTGTCCACAAGTACAGCAGGTGTCATCAGCGAATCGAATACGGTAAAGGAATTTCTTGGTGTAGGCCACGTCAAGACGAAGGCGATGTAACAACGTGTCGACCGAACCACCGAGATAAGACGCACACGGGTATGCAAGGTACGGGTCCACTTGGTATAGCAGCGATGAACGATATTTATCGGCCAACCTGGTTTCCGAAGTAATGTGTGTCCTAAGTTTTTTCAAAGAATCACTTTTGGTAAAAGGCAAGGTGCTACACGTGGAATTTGATGAGCAGTTGCTGCTAGTTCGTCAGCTCGTGAATTTCCACTTATTCCAATGTGCCCGGGAATCCACTGAAATGTTATTTTCTGAGTTTGTCCTATTTCAGTGGCCATCACATCACAGATGCGTCTTGTTAAGAGATTGTGATGACTGTAAGCCGCAATTTGATTTAGGGCTTGAAGAGCTGCTTTTGAATCTGTGAGAAGTGCCCATTTAGTCGGTGAAGTCATCGTAGCGATACATTTGACTGCAAGATATATTGCGTAAAGCTCTGCAGCCATCGACGATGTAGGGTGCGACAGCTTGACCCCCTTATCGATGTGGAGGCTCGGTATTGTGAAAGCTGACGACGGCGAGGAGGTTGTCGACGATCCATCGGTGTATATATGCACATAATCACCATAACGTTCATGCATGTAATTGAGCGTCATCTGCCTTGCTGCCAGTGTAGATATAGATGATTTTTGGGCATCCCGGGGATATCAGCATTGGCGTCAACGCAGGGAACAGTCCATGGAGCCAACCCAGTGCTGTGCTTCCATTGAGATACAGGGGGCAGGGCCATGGCATCACCAAAGATGGCCTGATGAAACTTTGACGGTTGAAGGCGGGAAACAAAAGGGTGCTAGTCATGCAGCGTAGTCAGGCGCAGGTAATAACGGCGCACCTCCTGCACGCGCAAAGCATCTACAGGTGGCTCTCTTGCTTCCGCGAGAACCATATTTCCCGACATTGGCCTGGGCACTCCGAGGCAGAGACGGAGGCCTCTGGCACGCTGGATCAAAGCGCACAAGGTGCGGCCTGCTGCGTGCGCCCGAAACAGCGGGAGAGGCCTAGTTCATTCGCCTGCCACCGCGGCGCCACCGGTCAAGGACAGTGAACAGCGGCGGAGTAGCGGTGTGCGCGCTAGTAGCGGTGTGCGCTCGCTACTCTTCGTGCTGCAAGCGGACATTCTGAATTTGATATCCGCTCAGTGCTTTGTTCTACGCTAAAACGGGACCTATTCCCTTGTGGCAAATGGTTTATCGCTATTAAGGGAGACGGAGTGGCCTCGACTAAGCCAGCCCGCCTCTGCGACAGTCAACTTTAAGTTCATGCTTATGACAGGTTTGCCCCGTCCTCAGGCCAGAGGATTAATACACGTATTTCATATTATTTTACAAAAGGACTTGAAAGAACTTTCACAGACCCCTTTTATGGTATTTAAATATAGCACAACGTTTTAGCTTCTCGTTAAAATCCCTTTTAAAGAAAGACCACGATTTTATGTTTGCCTTTGTCCGCTGCCGCGACAGTGGATTACATAAGCTTTCAATTCATTCCAGAGTATTTTAGGAGCTGTAATAACTCTAAATTAGCATCATTCTGCATAATTTCCGTTCGAAGACTGTTGAATGTGAAATTATGTCTTCCTTCCTGTGCATGTGGAAATAATGAAAATGCCGGGAATTGCGCTTACAATGAAATGTGCGTTTATTAACTGAAGCTCTACAATCTCTAAAAGATCAGTATATTTTATAATACAGCAGAACAATTTTGCCTGCATTATAAGGTAAAAAAATGGAGGTGCCATGGTCATCAAAGGCGTAGAACTTTTCTGGAGAGGGGCTTGTGTGCCAGCCTTACCAGACGTTGCACAGTGGCACTCACATTCCCTGCCCAGTTAGCTAGCAGTGGTCGAAGCAGCTTTTTTAAAAAAACATCACAGAGGTGGTTCGTGTGCTGAGGGCTGCTCGAACCACACCGTAGTGCAGGGCAGGTAACAAAATGTGGGAGGAGGGCTGAGTGAAGAAGTTTACACAGATTTCCACTCCTTCGAACTTCAGTGTCTTTCATCACTTCACTGACAAAGTCACATGTGAGTTTGCAAATTTTCACGATCTCCATGTTGGGATACCGAAGTTGTCCGTTATCGATTTTCTTTACTAAATCGTAGATGCTGCCACACGGTTTCGACTCTTGCAGGAGAACCTTGCATGATTCACACGGCAACTGCAAATAATAAAATCAAGTCAAGTAAAATTTGCATCAAAAGTACTATGCAACGAAGTATGTAGGCTCCTTTGCTTACTTCGCTTAGCTAACAAAATATCTAAATTTCGTAACAGTGGGGAATGGAACGTCCTGGGGCAAAAAGAGTGGCATACACTTATATCTGGTGTGGACCCTTACAGTGGTCGCACACCGGCGGGGCGGGACCCACGTCCTGATTCGGGCCGGAACCCTGGCTTTGGGCTAACCTGAGTTTTTCCTCACTCGAGGTCAGCCTGGAATTCTGCCCTTAGTTTTTAGTGGCGAAAGGGAGGGCAAAAAGAGAAAAATGTGAGAAAGAGGGAGAACTGCTGGTTCACAAATTATGGTTAACATTCGAGGAAGGCGAAAGTGAAGTGAACATTGTTTACGACTGGCTGACGCGCTAGCGCAGCGTTCGAAAGAATGCAGTAAATAGTGCAAAGCTTAAAAATAACCGTCCTTACCTTCTCCTCACAAGCACGCGCGATGTATCCGGCCAGGTATGCTAGGGGTGCTAGTTCGAGGTCATCCGGCACAGCAAGCGAAACATTTAAGACTTCCAGCTCATAGGAAAGCCGCTTGGCACTGAGGACGACGGCAAGTGGCACGGCCGCGGTGTTGCCTTCTCGGGCTTTGAGTTTTAGATGTGCATTTGTTTCGGAGCTATGGGGAGCGTTTCCACTCTTAGCAGCTTGGAGGATTCCAACCTGGGAAAAAAAGTGCGTAGGTTACATGGGTGTGCTCTCCAACGGGCACCATATATACCTTTAACAGCTTTTCGGCTGTGAAGACCGCGGTTCTAGCATCAACTCTATCGTTGCCTCCGTTAAACTGTCGAAAGCAACTGAAGAGGGACTCCACGGGGTCGCTGTTCAAGGCACGGGTCAAGACGTAGCGAAAGCTGGAAAAAAGTTTTTTGATACCTAAGCCAATGCACATATACGTAACTGCGATAAAGAATATAAAGGTGAAGAAAGGAAAACCTACTTGTTGTCTAATAGATGTTGAATCAATGCCACAGTTGACCTCGTGGTCATTATCGTTGCCTCGCATGTTTCTTTCGTCATTTTCTTTTTTGTTTTGCCACCACAAAGCTGGATCTCCTCGATGTACGTGACGAAGTCTACTTCAAGCCACGAAAGACGGTCGTCGTCGATCAAGTAGAATGGTTCTTCACTTTGACCGCGCGGCTTCACAGCGCCAATATTGTGAAGGTCATACCACTTCGACACCATTTTCATGAATGTGATGGTGGGCAAACAGTCCTGAAATTCTGTCGCATCAGGGTGGCATTGCGGGTTTTCTTGTAGGAACTCAAGCGTTGCTATTACGACTGGTGAGAAAACTTGCGTAGCCCTTGACACTTTCATCTTTTCTAGGTTGTTCGGTTCAACGTGTGACTGTGTTAGGAACCTCACTGGCTTTACGAGTAGCTGTGACTGAATGCTGAGTAGCTTCTTCAAGTACAGTCCACCTTGAATTAGATCATCTCCGTCCATCATCTCTCTTTCCAAAAGATTATTTCTGAGGTTCTTGATGAGGTGATTCGGATCGAAAGACAAAAAAAGAGGATCACCTTGTCTCAATGGATGTGGCACTACATGCACAAGCGTTCCGTCCTCAGAAAGGCTCTTGAAGAGCGCAACATTTGACTGGTGATTGTCGGTAACAATCCTTGTCACACGGAAACCCACATCTTCGACTGCCTTCATGACATTCATTGTCATAGAACGAAGTTGCTCACTTCTGAGGCACCGGGTAAAGAAGTACCCAACTGGTATCACATAGGCAGTTGATAGCCCTCGCAGGACGAAGCACAATAACCTGTTCGCCACTTCAGGTGTTGCACATGATTGCTGTTGAGGACCCATGTCAACGAGGCCGAAAACCTTATCAAGTTGGCGATCGTACATAACTTTCTGCTGTATCGCCATTTCATCTATGATTAGGGAGCAGAAGATTTCTTGTTCGACTTGTAGCGCTTGAAACTCTGCGCGTAGGCGTTCTGTTATGAGTGATGTGACACCTATTTCGCCTGTTGAGTGCCCGATGTACTTCTGTAGTGTGGCACGACAAGGCAACTTGAACAGGCCTCTTGTTCTTACATACTCGTAACCTTTGTTGGAGCACGCTTTCCAGAGCACGCACTCCCTCAGAATTGATTCACTGTACGCTGGCTTCTTGGAAGCGAAATTGGACACTTGATTCTTGATAAATTCGGCGGTTTTGTGGCCTTCGTCTGCGGCTACTAGTACACTCATAAAACAGGCGATTTCTTTGTTGCTTTCGAAAGCTCGAAGCCGTTCACGAACCGTATCGTGCTGGCTTTGGAGCGTCTGCAATGACTGATTGAGACGGGAAATTTTCCGCTGCAGGCGGTTCGTCGTTTTCTTCGCATCCTCTATCACCCGCTTAAGGTCAAGGTCTGTTTGAGACATTTTATCCGTACATGAACTGGTTTGGCACATGCTATCAGCAGGCAATGCACAGTCACACGTTCCCTCCGAAGACCCGCTTGGTGCAACATGTTCTTGATCTCCGAAGAGATCAGGCTCGACATCTTCATGCATGCTTTCATCTGGGCCATTTCGTGCACTATTTTTCGCGCAAGCCGATGAACCGCCATCTGCTACTTCTCTTCGAGGCCACTTTCTTATCCTTGGAGCGCTTGGCTTTTGCATATAGGACGGGTAATTGGGGAACACCGTCGGGATAGCAGTTGGCAGGAGCATTCGCAGTTTGGTGCCTTTCTTATAGTCATTTTCGGTGAAGTGAAAGGAACAAACCGAAGAGTGGTCACTGGGTACCCACCTCGTTTCTTTTCCACCAGATCCCTGCCGGGAGATGTTGTTGAGCCACGCTTGTCGTCGTTCAGCGCTTGATGGAAATTCATGGTAGCTCAAACCGGGATTTTTCCTTGCGTTCGACGTGCACCGTGGAACACAGCAGTTTTTCGGCATACTAACTGACCGCTCTAACTACCTAGCTGGACTGTGAGGCAGATCGCATCAAGCTGAACACGACTATATTTGTTGGGAGCATGTAACCTCATTCCGCGGCGCGAAATTGGCGCGAAAATGCCGCGTTCGCCTTACCGCGCCTCTTCGGTGTGTCCCCTACTACTAGCGCCCCCGCGAAACTTGCGGCCGCAACTGTCAACAACGCTCGCCCTCCCTCGCCAATGCGCGGCGGCTCCACGCAGCAGGCCGCACCTTGTGCGCTTTGATCCAGCGGCCGTGCCTCTGGTTAGTTTTTCGCGAACGACGTTGCCGCGCACGCATGCAGTGCTATTGAGCAAGCGTTTGTCGGTTTTGCTTTGTATACGCATGGTTCCGAATGAATAAGCTGAGACGCTGGCTTACTGGTGAGATCCACTGACGTTTAGCTGTTGGAAAAGTAATCCACTGCCATGCTCAAGTGTATAGCTATGAAAAAGGAGGAGGAGTTTGAAGCTCAGCTAAACAAAAAGGCCGCTGATGGTGTATTAGAGCCCTTCCTCTCCTTTTTAGTACTATTCTAAGCCGAGAAATGTTTATCGTGCGCTGTGCCAAGAACGGTGACCTTTTGGCAGGGATTCGCGAAAGTTAGGCGACCCTATGCTCTCTAAAGTCCGGAAACACGGGGACCACTACATTTGGGCAAAGACTCTATTTCCGTATTTTATACATAAAAACCAATTACATATCTACGTAGCCCTTGCTCCGGCAGCCACGGCAAGTGGTTTTACTTTTCTGTGCGCCCAGGGGTTGTCGAGTTATTCAAATTTCAGCGATGCTTCCTTGTGTCCCTGGGCCGTCGTCCTATATTCCTAACCTGGTATGGACGCGGTGTTTCCGACGTGGCGCCGAACGTATTTAGAGTTTTTTAAAGACGATAGTCTTTCTTGGGCTACTTAAACCCAGAAATTTTGGTCTGTCTTTATGTCTGTCTGTCCGTCTGTCTGTCTGTGACTCGATTCAGCCACCCGGCCAAAGCAAAACAATGCCTGCGCAATAGTCTTATATAGTCACAGCTAAATCTACCCGTCTATGTCTGGTGTAAGGTTCATACTTGCCAACATTGTTGAATAAGAACAAGTTATTACGCAAATATGAGGCAAAAAATCAATACAGAAGTGATATTTGCAGTGTTCCTTTATAAAAAAAATCAAACATGCTTGACTTTTGCGAAATTAAATACTTCATCAACTGCAGAAAAAGAATTCACTCCGCCGTCGCCTGCTGTCGCCCGCGCCACTATAGCTTCTGGCGCCATTTTAAGAAATCAACCGGCAACAGTTAAGCAAGGTTCCACTAGATAGGTTCCACGTTCTGCTTGTAACGCACGTGGAGTAGGGAAACGCGGTTCTATAAACGCTGAAGTAGGGCGCCTCGATTAACGCGCGTCTTCGCTGTACGGCAGCGTTCGCATCGAGACACCCGGTTTGGAGCAGTGGAACGCGGGAAATTTAAAATGATTTAAGCAAACCTTTGGCGTCTTTACCTTGGGAGGAGCGCGACGCAAGAGGAACAACATGAGAGGTGAGCGGGAAAGCGAAGGGAGGCATTTACTTCGCAAAAGCCGATAAAGACTATCGTCTTTTGACGACATTTGCAACGAAAGGAGCAGATACGCGGCCAATTTTTCCATTCGTACCTTAGTGTCCGATGCTGCGAAAGGTCTTCTTTGGCTTTGCCAGCAATCTTTGACGTCTGCCTAGCGAATTATTTCCTTTTTTCAAATTTAACCCCGCTGGCCGGGCCGGTTAGACTTGTGGTTACTGCGGGTTGTTTGTATCGCGTTTCGACGAGCGCTGAAGTGCCCGTGTGATGCGCCGAAGGGTTTTTTAGCCTATTTCAACTGTCTAAATACCTCGACGGGTGAATTACTTGCTTATTATTTTTCACAGGTGGCTTCGCCGAATAGGGCTACCGTGACTGTTTTGTTTATATTTCATCTTTTGGTTGTACCTTTACCAAAATAGCGCCTAGCGAGCTGATTTGCCTTGTCAAATTATCGGAACAATCCCACAATGATGCCAGTATGGCCTTTAAGGAGCCACCCTGTAGCGGAAGTTAGCTAGGTTTGTTTTACTTGTTTTGGCGACAGGTACGTACATGTGACTCAACGCAGTGATCCCCGAGCCGAAGTAAAGAAAACGAATGCGCTAATAGTGGTTGGTCTTCGGTGGGATAAACCGGGTGACTTCAACCGGTGGATGCGGGAAGACCGCTACTGCAGGTCGCTGCTGAACTTTTTAGACGAAACCGGACTGCATGCCTACATGTTGACTTGACCAGTGTCGATTCCCTGACTACCTGTGATATTTGTACCCCTTCTCTCTCTTCTTTCTACTGTCTTATATTTGTCTTACTTTCATACTTTCTTCCTCTTTCAATTCTAAATTCACAATTCACATCTTTACACCTTCTTCATATGCCGCATGGCAAAAATACGAGGTAAAAAGTATCTGTAAAACTATGGCTGCTATACGGGAGGTTGAAATTTGGTACGAAGTTAGAGCTTCATGAAGGAGGAGTGCGCAAGGATTAGGACTTACATGGCACATTTCGAGACGAAAATTTGAAAATTCGCTCAGATCCTTCTAAACACGTCCGCCCTGACGACAAGCTTCTCGAAGCTACGGTTACTGTTTGTTGGCATTTCGGCCTTTGGCTGTAACTTTACAAAAAACCAAAAAATGCGCCTAGAGAGCTCATTTAACTTCTCAAACTATCGGAATAGTCCCGCGATAACGCGAGTATGGCCTGTAAGCGGCCACCCTGTCGCGGAAGGGTTTGTTTTACTTGCTTGGACACCAGGCGTGACTCAACGCGGCCATCCCCGTGCCGAGGAAGAGAAAACGTTTATATCTGTATAACTATTGGCGCTAGGAGGTTCACACTTGGAACAAAGGCGCTCTAGAGCTTTATGAAGGAGAAGTGCGAAAGGATTAGAGCTGACATGGCATAGTTCCTGTCGAAAATTTCAGAATTCGCGCAGCTCCGTCTACACACGTCCGCCACGACGAGAAGCTTCTCGAAGCTCGGAACTTGACACTGGAACTTGGAACTTGACCCTGGCAACGTTCAACGCACGCACCTTGTCTAGCGAGGGAAGCTTAGGTGTACTACTGGAGAAGTTCTCGACATTAAGTGGGATATTATAGGGCTAAGCGAAGTTAGAAGGATAGGAGAAGACTTCATGGAGCTCACTAGCGGACATATTTTGTGCTACAGTGGACCCTAAGAGAAGAAAGAACACGGGGTGGGATTTTTAATTCACAGCGAAATAGCAGGAAACGTGGAGGCGTTTTTGAGCATTAGCGAGAGAGTTGCGGCTGGTGTGATCAAGCTAAACAAGCGACACAGGTTAAAGATTGTACAGGCCCGTGCGCCAACAATCAGATATGATAGCAAAGCCATCGACAGCTTCTACGAGGACGTAGAACCAGCAATGAAGAAGACAACAACGCGGTTCATGATTGTGCTGGGAGACGTTAACGCAAAGGTCGGTAAGGAGCAAGTGGGAGAAGAGTCAGTGGGAAACTTCGGAATAGACAATCGCAACAGTCGAGGAGATACGCTGGTGGGATTTACAGAGAGAAATAACCTGAGGTTGATGAACGCATTCTTCGGCAAAATCAATAATAGGAAATGGACATAGATAAGTCCCGATGGTGCAACAAAAAACGAAATTGACTTCATTTTAAGTGACAACCCAAGTATTGTGCAAGACGTAGAGCTGCTAAGTAAGATTAGGAACAGCGTTCATAGCATGATTAGATGCAAGCTAAGGCTGATTCTCGAAAGAGAAAGAAACTCGTGAAAACTAAGAAACCCCGCATGGAGTCAATCAAAGCCAGTTCGCAGGAGTTTAACGCAACTTTTCAAAACAAATTTGCGCTTCTGAAAGAGCAAAACGAGGTCAGTGTAGGCGGGTTAAATGACAACCCAACATCGGCACTTAGTGAACAGCAGCAGCTGTGGGAGGAACAAAATGAAGGGAAAAAACTGGAAAACTAAGAAAACAAACGAAATAATTGCGACACGTAAGAAATTGAACGTTCCAAGTACGACGGACCGGATTGAATTACCCGAGCTTTCGAAACTGATTCACAGAAGTAAAACAAGCGACGTGTATAAACATGACAGTGATCGAGAAAACGCTGCAAATAGGGAGAAGCTTGAAAGCAACTAAGAGAAAGCCTTCGGCAAAGACCGGATGTACACACTAAGACATGAGCAGGGTAACATTACGCACAATTTCGACGAAATAATAAAGGTAGCAGAATTATTCTACACCACGCTGTACGCCAGCGATGTTAGCCCAGGGGAAACTACTGAGAGTACCAGCTCAAATTGCGATGCCCCACTAGTAACGAAAGAGGAAGTTGGAAAGGCTCTCGAGGGAATAAATATAGGAAAAGCTGCAGATGACGACTGCATAACCGTGAATCGTTTGAAGTGGAGGAGATGTTGTACTGGAAAAGCTTGCTGTACTATTTTCAGAATGCTTGAAGATCAAAAGTGACCATAGCCTGGAAAAACGCCAACATTATTCTGATTCATAAAAGGAGAGATTCCAAAGACCTCAAGAATTGCAGACCCATCATCCTACTCTCAGTTATTTACAAGCTGTTTACCAAAGTTATAGTCAGCCGCATAGGCGACAGCCTGGATTCCCAACAACCCAGACAACAGGCTAGCTTTAGGAAAAGACACTCAACCATGGATCAAATCTATGTCGCCAATCAAGTGAAACGTCCGTAGAGTAAATTAAACCCCTTATCATGGCATTTATAGATTATGAGAAAGCGTTTTATTTCGTATTCACCGCAGCCGTTATAGAAGCATTAAAAGACCAGGGAATAGAGGATAAGACTTCTAGTTGAGATATATAAGATATGCACGGGCTCGATAACCCTCCATAAGCACATCGACAAATTTCCGATCCGAAAGGGAGTAAGACAGGGAGATACCATCTTGCCAAAAGTATTCACAGCATGTCTGGAGGGGGTATTCAGAATGCTTTACTGGGAAAAGAAAAGATTAAGGATAAACGCGGAATACTTGAACCATTTGAGGTGTGCGGACGACATAGTGTTGCTAAGTGAGACTGCAGAACACATGCAAACAATGCTTGAGGCACTACAATCAGAAAGCACGGCCGTGGGGCTAAAAATAAATATCAATAAAGCTAAAGTAATGAGGAATAAGCATACCAAAAACGTCATCTTCAGCTCAGGAAACGAAACGCTAGAAGTAAACGAATGGAACTACCTCGGACCGATGGTTAGTGCTGTGCCCAACCCCGAGAGAGAAATCCGGCGCAGAATAGGTATGGGTTGGGGACCACTCGGCAAGCGCTCCCAAATAATCAAAAGTATGCTACCTCTGCCACTCAAAAGAAAAATCTACAAGTGCATACTGCGGATGATGACATACGGAACTGAAACTTGGCACCTAACTAAACAACTAGAAAGCAAAGTTAGGTCGGCTCAGTTGGCCATGAAATGAATAATCTTAGGAATAAAACTCCACTCAGGGACAAGAAACGAGCTACCTGGATCGGAGAACAAACTAGAGTAGAAGATATCATAGTTCAAATAAAGAAAAAGAAATGGACTTGGGATGACCATGTAGTGAGACGAACCGACAACCGGTGTACAATTAGGGTAACAGAGTGGATACCAACAGATGGGTCTAGAAGGAGGGGAAGGCCATTAACGCGATGGAGGGATGAAATAGAGAAATTCAGGGGTAAACTGTGGACTCGAGCAGCGGAGGACAGAAGCGGTCGGTTGGAGGCCAACGGGAGAGGCCTTCGTCCTGCAGTGAACCTGAGTAGGATGATCATGATGATGGTGATGATATCTTTAGGATTGATGCGTGTTCCGTCCAGTTTTGCGGAATGGACATCATCCCCCTTCCAATTCCATTCCGAGGAATTAGAACTTGTCGCAATTCCATGACTTTCAATTCCTCAGAATGACAAAACTTGGCCCATTCCCACTCCTGGAATGGACGAGCAGTTCAATTCCATTTCATTCGTCAATGTACAAACTGCCTCATGGAGCTTTATCGATTTACCGAGGAACGCTACATGAATCTGAAGTTATCATACGCATTGAAAACAACAAAAGTATGCACAACGTATCACTTGTCCCCGCTTGGGGACATATCTCGTGCAAAACAACCGCCCTTCTAATGCAAAAAGGGGCAGTGTCAGACTGCCCGTTTTGCATAATAAGTTTTGCCGACGGTGGCCAATGTTTACCCCCTCACGATCAACCCCAACCACTCATTGGCTACGCGGAGATTCTCGCGCATTACCGGCAAACTCACCGTCGTCTCCCACCACCACACTGGCGCCTCTCCAGAGGACGCTACAACTTGGCGGCGGCTCCAAACGAATACCTATCCACATCCCACCCGCCTCCACCTCATCTTCCCCACCCAACACTCTTCCCTCTGTGCTCATTGTCCACAGCCTGGCACCCTCTACCATATACTGTGGG
>NW_027526203.1:194648838-194681183 GCF_048455015.1 Haemaphysalis longicornis | reverse complement strand
CCTGAACGTCAGGTCGTCCTCGCCCGCCCGCAGCGTTTGCATACCGGATGTAAAGAAACGTTCCGTTTCCGGCTACGTCAGCCTACTCCGCGGCCATGATTGGCTTACCGGTTTTGCGGGGCCGTCGCGCGACGAGGGAATTCGGACCGAGACCGATCGGCTCCGCCGTCGCAAAACTCCGAAAAGCGACGGCCGGCTCGTCGCTTTGCGACGTCGCTTTTAGTCGCGCGACGAGGCGCATCGCCAGTGGGAATGTGCCTGCTTACCAAGACGTGCAACAGCAAGTTCACAAAAAATACCCAATCTAAATAATTACAAGCACACCTCCCAACAAGAAAAAAGCGCCCCGAGGCAGCCGCTGTACAGGGAGATAAGGACGTAACGATGCGTCAGGCCTGCCATTCGGACCACGGGCGGAGAACATCGGGACACAAGACGTGAACACACGGCTGCCGTCGTCGTTAACGCAAGAAAGCGGCATGAACAAATAACGTAAACATGACGTTCGATTTGTGACGTCACAGGAAGTCAAATGATTACTTTAGCTTGACGTCACTTCTGCGTGGCAGCAGCCGTTACCAGGGGGGCGCAGCTCGTGCCACGCGCGTGGCAGGAGACTCAACCTTGGCAAAAGTGTGGAGGAAGTCACGTGTTTTCGGCGGCCATTGGAAGTCGCGTTAGCAACGGCGTCCTAGCAACAGCCCGCCCGCCGTTCGCCAGTCATGGAGGAAAGGCAGCGCCTGCCTTGTCGTCCGATTGCGAAGATTGCTGCTTCGCTTTGCTGCGCTGTGGTCTTGCGGAACTCGAAAAGGATGCTGCGAGTTGCGACAGCTGCGCCGATGTGAATATGTCATTTAATTTATACTTGCAAGTGCACCTTGTACCGCGTCAAGCTTTTTGCTCCGGTCGCGATCACGACGCGCCTATTGAAGTGCAGATATCGTGAACGCGCCGTCCCGTCGTACGCGCGGACACCCGTCAGGTAGATTTTCGGGGAAGTGATACACGGTGTGCAGTACGTAGGCGACTTGCAACCGAACGATTCGCAACTCAATTTTTGGTTATCGCCGCTGCAATATATAGTTTGCTAGGACGGCAATGCGCGGCAGTGCCTTTGCAACTGTTACAAGGTAGATTCCCAGTTGATATAATTCATTCCGTCTGTTGACTGGAAGAGTGCTGGATCTGGAATCTGGATCTTTTTGTGGTCTCGCTCTGGATTTCGCTTTTGAACGCTTCATATACTGCGAGGTTAGTGTATGAACGTTTTCAACTGATATCACCTTGAATTTATTGACACTGAGACAAGTTGAAACTTGGCGCTTACCTATATATATATATATATATATAACGGCCGTTTAATTGACTAGTCATCTCTGGGATTGCCAGTGAAACTGCAACGCAAACTTGGGCACTTTCCAGTCCGGTAGCCGCACGGCGTTCGCCCACTGTTTGCGGCGTTCTCCATCGCTTGGGAACCTATAAACGGCGGCGATTGCAAACAAAGGATGAATGCACACCAATGTACAGCAATACTTGTCAGCGGAATGATGCACTAACCGGTGGAAAGTGACGCCCAATTCCTTGGGTACCGATCGCGACTTGCAGCCTGGCACCGAGCATTGCGGCATTGTTAGAGCGAGCCGCTTCGCAAACCTGCTGCGGCCACACTGAAGACGTGTAACAGTGTAACCGCGCGTTTAGGTTCACGGTCACGCGCTGCAAAACCAGAGTTACTGGATATAGACAGTTGCGAAACTCCCCATAGGCCCCATGCATCGAAAGCCGGTCTTCGGTTGCCCCCCTGCGCCGGGGCAAGCACGGGGCAAGTTGATTAGCCTGTCGTCTGTCGGCAGGACGTTGAAGCAGTACTCAAGTGTTTGCGGCTGCTGCCGTAAGTCATAAAAAGAAAAGCCGCAAAAACACAAGTAAATTTTACGTAATTATTGTGTTTTAATTTAAAAAGCAATCTTTATTTTACAGAAGAATTTTGAATAATAATAGTTTAGCGAAGTTCCGTTTTTATCTCCTAGGTGCCGCGCGCGTCGACTTGCCCCTCAGCTTCCACGGAGTGGGGGGGCTAGCGCCGCCCGGATTCTGAAGCGGAGTTTCGCAACTGTCTATATTAATAGCATCCTCGATTAACCGCACCGGTGCACACCGGGGCACACCGGTGCGCCTTTTCATCCTCGATAAACCGCACCGGTGTGCACCGTCCGTTCTCGATAAACCGGGGTGCACCGTCGCGGGGCAATTTTTGGTTGCACCGCCGCGCACCGAGAGAGTCGACGGTGCGCCGGCGTGCAGTCCCGAGATGCACCGCGGACGATGCCGGCGAAGGGGCGAAGGAGCTTCCTTCGCCGTCTGCTGCAGCGACGGCGCCATCGCCGCACTCGTGTCACGGCGGACGGAGCTGTGTATTGTTGCTGACAAGGATGGCGTGCTTGTGAATTCATCGGGCAACGATGCGACAGTCTCCTAACGGGCGGTAACAACGGCCAGTGATTGTAAATGAGGACGCGAACTTTGTGTACTTCAAAGACGGCTGCATGCATTGCCAGAAAGTTGGGGATATTGACATTCGTTTCGTTCGATCGAATTACCATGAACTGTTACCGGAGTGCCTAGACGATGAAGACCTACTTGTTTTGCTGTAACGGAAGGGCGGAACAAAACAGGCACTCGCATTATGGCTCAAACGAAGATTAGAAGCAGCTTGTATGTAGCTGTTTAGTGGAAGCGGTGGCGGTACGTTGTTCCGCATGTGTGACGGATTTAAGCTGTGCGTACATATAATCATTGGCCTTCAATAAATACCACTTTCAAATAGCGCTGTGTCTCATTACAGTGCTGTATTGTTACTTGTGAACGTTTTTATGAGTTGATTTCTTAGATTAAGAGATGGCGCCTGGGTAGAACCGCCCCGTTTGTCCTCGATCAACGCTCCGTGCCGGTACGCACCGTCGTGGGGCACTGTGCACCGCGCCGGTTTTGGGGGCAACACCGGTGCGTGTTTATCGAGGACGCTATAATATGTTTAATCGCAGATCTGCTGGCGTGTCATGCTCGGCGAGACGGTCTTCAAAAAGGCAGCGCTGGGCTATACAGGGGCGCTGGCTGCATTGCAGCTCGCAGGCATCAGCGGTGACCGAATCCGCTGCGCATGAGCTGGACAAAGCTGCGCGCGCCCGGAAACGTGCCTTGCTGCGCGCTGTAAATGGCGGCATAAAATGGTAGGCCGCCGTGGTTTAGCATAGCATGTCATTGCAATATAATTAATTGTAAGCCGGCAACAAAATTGTTATGTACAATATAGAAACCACGTTCACAGACATTTTCGTTGTTCGGAAAAAGAAATCTCGCTTACGAGATTTCTTCTTTAATTTCAGGTTTGTCCCAAGTTATTGCTGCCGATCCGTCCAGGTCTGTTCTGAATAAAGGGAAATAAAAAATGCCCATGCGGTGGAAATTCTGCATTAAAGAACACCGTAAAGAATAGGTACAATCGTTGCCTGCTATTACAGCGGGCCTCATAGGGCGCATATTTTTTTGTCGCATTAAAACTGACGTAGTGATTTTTAAAGAGCACCTTTTATTAGTTAAGAAAGTGTTGCAGGGACCGCTTTGTTCCTCAGGTACAAATTTTTGGCAGCCTTATACCGCATGTTGACACCCTTCGGATTCTCGGTCTCACCTTACATTATGCGGGCAGCTCTGTACCGACTCTGCGCACACTTCACAATCAGATCACTCAGCTATCCCATCTCCTCCGCCGGGTCACCAACCGAAGAGCTGGACTGCACGAGCATCACCTGCTCCGCATCATCGATGCTTTTGTCGATGTCATCATCGATGCTCCATCACCTCCTGGGAGCTCTGGCTGTCTCCCCCGCCGACAGTAAACATCCAGGCTGCCCAGGAAGCTCTCTACAAACACGTGCACCGGATCCGCACGGGCATTCTGGAGTACTACGTGGATCCGGTGAATTGAACTTTCAAATTAGGACCGGGACTTAGGTCCTGCGGAAAATAAAGTTTGTTCTCTCTCTCTCCGCATTGAATTGGAAGATGGCTTCACCGCATGACCCCAGTGGCTTGCAAAAAAGCGCCGTCCAGGCCCCAAAACGACCAATGACGAGGATACTGGTCATGACCGATGGCGACCATACTGTTAATCGGTTAATTTGGTACAAAATCTTATGACGGCTATCCTCGTCAGCGTGAGCGAAAGGGTTAACGCGACAACAAAATATGCGCCCTATGAGGCCCGCTGTAATAGCAGGCAACGATTGCACCTATTCTTTACAGTGTTCTCTAATACAGTATTTCCACCGCATGGACATTTTTTATTTCCTTTTGTTCAGAACAGACCTCGACTGACCGGCAGCAATAACTTGGGACAAACCCGAAATTAAAGAAGAAAACTCGTAAGCGATATTTTTTTTCCGAACAACACAAATGTCTGTGAATGTGCTTTCTATATTGTACATTACAATTTTGTTGCCGGCTTACAATTAATTATATCGCAATGACATGCTATGCCAAACCGCAGCGGCCTACAATTTTATGCCGCCCTTTACAGCGCGCAGCAAGGCACGTTTCCGGGCGCGCGCAGTTTCGTCCAGCTCATGAGCAGCGGCTTCGGTCGCCGCTGATGCCTGCGAGCTGCAATGTAGCCAGCGCCCCTGTATAGCCCAGCGCTGCCTTTTGAAGACCGTCTCGCCGAGCATGACACGCCAGCAGATCTGCGATTAAACATATCAGATAGGGCGGCGGGGGCAGTGCGAACACACTCTTTGACCGGCGCTCCATGGTTCCCGTCGGCGCCCATACGCGGCGCAGCGATGCAGTTCGGCCACCGCTCCCGTGCTCCGTTTACTTCTGCGCGGACCTGTACGTGGTCTCAACACTGTGGTCTCAAGCGTTCGGACGGTCGACATGGCTGCTTTTCGTCGCATTTGACCGATCCATGGATGGATCGGTGCCACCAATCTTGCTGCAGCAAATCACGGTAATAAAGCGCAAGTATTGAGTCGTGGGCCGGGCTGATGCACACGATTCGCGCCAGGGCCGTCAAGCTGGCGTGGCAACTTCCCGATCGCGCCGTCAACACACCGCAGTGGTTCGAAGACGGCTTGGCCAATCTGAAGGTAGGTATTTCTGGCCTCGTTGGTTTGTCCCGTAACGCTTGCTTTACTGATGTTGAAGTAGGAGACCCGCATCGACCACCGAGCTTACGTTTCCTTCACCAGCCTTTCCAGCCGATGCGTGAGCATGCATGCACGTCGCGTGGGTCCTTCAGCCTGCCCGTGCAACCGAACGGTGCGAACGCGTATTGTATGCCTTCAGCGCGTTTCCCCTCGCCTCGTTAAATGTCGTTGCATGCATTGTTACAAGTAGGATGACGCATAAGGACAAGCACTTTTTTAATCAACAAGTGTCAAGCTATTAGTAATGATAGGAGATGGGGGGAGTCAGTGCTGATGCTTGGATCCGCTTCCTAGTGCCGAATAGGCATGGAGGCGTATATCTTTCTCAGGGCCAAAATATCGTTCCAAGTTGTAGTGAAAGTTGTGGGACAGACCATGAAGGCACCCGTGCCCTTTTTTCTTATCGTTTCTCTTTGAATCAGCCTCGTATTTATGCATTGAGAACCAATTCGGCCAGAGGCACACTTTATTGGTTCCTTATGTACAGTACTCAGCGATTGAAACGCGATACTCGGAGCGCGTGGCTGCCGGTGCTTGTTGCGCCGCCGGTGAGCGCTTGTGAAAGCGAGCTGACGCATTGTGGTATACGGTGAGGGTGAGAGCGTTCGTGACGCAGGCTGATTGCATCCGGGAGACAGCCCTTCAGTGTGCGGTTCTTGGCGGCGCCATAGGGGTGCTACATGCCATGGCTTCAAAACGCTGCGCCTGCGTGCCACGCCGCGCCCCGCGAAGCTGAGGGGCGAGCTGGCACCGCGCGCGTTATGAAGAAGTTGAATGCGCATTTATCGCGATGGGTTATCGTGGCGCGCACGGCACGCAGGCGCAGCGTTTTGAAGCCATGACATGTTGCACCCCTATGGCGCCGCCAAGAACCACACACTTGCACACACTGAAAGGCTGTCTCCCGGATGCAGTCAGCCTGCGTCACGAACGCTCTCACCCTCACCGTATACCACAATGCGTCAGCTCACTTTCACAAGCGCTCACCGGTGGCGCAACAAGCACCGTCAGCCACGCGCTCCGAGCAGGGTGTTGCGACGATAACTGGAACACTTTAAAAAAATTTCCTGAGCGATCCGCCGCTCTGTTCGCGCTCAAACTTCACACAAAGGTCGCATTTTGTGGTCTATTTTGTTTGACACCGGGAACAACAACGGTACTTACCTGTTTATTCTGAAAATAAATAAAAACGATTTTCGCCTATGGGAAAATGGCCGCTGATTTGGACGTGCGAGCCAGCGCAAGTTGATGTTGGAACGACGGAACCACCTGCAGAGTGAAACGCAAGTTTGGGATTCACGTACGGAGCCAAATGGTGCAGCAGACGATCAGAAAATGCACCTAGAAATAAGCTAACAGACGATCAGAAAACCCGGTTTTCGGGCTCGCACGTCCAAATCGCCGCCATTTTCCCATAGGCGAAAATCGTTTTTATTTATTTTCAGAATAAACAGGTAACTACCGTTGTTGTTCCCGGTGTCAAACAAAATAGACCACAAAATGCGACCTTTGTGTGAAGTTTGAGCGTGAACAGAGCGGCGGATCGCTCAGGAAAAATTTTTAAAGTGTTCCAGTTATCGTCGCAACACACTGTATAAGCATATGGGGCGTCAGCAGGATTTTATCTTGAGGGGGCCGGCAAATCCAGTTTCACGAAGGAAGAGGCAGAGGGCATGGGGGAGGGTGCAAGTGCTGGGGTAGCTTGGGGGGGGGGGGGGGGGGACATGTATACGTTCTAATTCTGCAGTATGATTCTAATCTTGTACATTGCTATTTTGAAGCTATTTTGAATCAGAAGTGGTTTTCTTTGGGTGGCAATTCCTTTTTCCTAAAAAAATGTGGTTCTTACTGTAAACAGCACCAAGCAGCAAAAAAAGGATATCAGTTCTAACTGAGGGATAAAGGTTCACGTCAATTTATAAGGCTATGTCAAAGATGACTACAGCTTCTGTAGGTGGTGTGGTTCCAGTTGGGCTAACAAGTGATTTGCAAAAAAATTGGACACCACTTCACACTGTGTGGTACGTCGCATACAGTTCTGCACCATCTGCCCCGATTTTCTGTGACTGTCAGTAAAAACTGGCTGCTTCAAAATAATAATGAAGAAATTTCTTAGCCACATTTACATTCAGGCAAAAAGTATTGTGCAGCCATTTCATGTAATAAGAGTTGGTATGGAAAATCATGCTCAATAGGTTTTTCACGAAAGTTGGTTTCAAGAATTGAAATTTGGCCAGTAGGACAAAAAATAACACAAAATGAAGAAACAACGCAACAAAGTTCCTGGGTTTTGCCATGTATGTTTTTTTTTTGCTCTATTTCTATCATGTATATAAGGAGCACAGCCGTATTGCTAATTATATTGCACCTTTGGTTTTACAGGTCACCCAGAAAGGACAACACCACCTGAAGCTGAGGATATGGTGTAATAAAAATTTACTTTATATTGTAAAACAATGGCAGTGTTGATGTGTTCTTGAAAGTGTAAGAAACAATAGTCTTTCTTGGACCTTCTGCATGGAGACTTATTTTTGGATAACCTGAAAATAATGTAAAATAGTTAACTCGTTTCTTCTCGTCTTCTTTTTCGTTTAGGGTGGAGGGTGCGTCTTTTTTTTCAGGTTGTTTTGAGTTGACTGTTTTTCACGATTGATTCAGTTATTTAAGCATTCTGGAGTAGACATATTCTCGTTACAACTGAGCAGACGTCGCCTGACGTTTACCATTCTAAGCGTCACACGTGCACCCTGCATGCTCACCATGAGCACGGACGAGTTGCAGTGTATGAATGAAGATAGCACATAATTCTTTTATCAGCATGTAACCACCTAAGAGTCACATACTGGAGCAAAATCGTGGACATCTTATGTGCACAGAAATAATAGCAGTTGCCCTGCCAGTTGGAAAACACAATACAAACAACGCAGATGCTAATCAATATAATTCCTTCTGCCTAGAAATGGCCTCTTTCCTGTATTTTCTGTTCACAAATGTAACGTGACGCTTGGCTGCAGCAGCTCTGATAAACTAGAAAGTGTCAACAATGAAGAGATGGGCATTGCTTCCACATAATTTACAGAGATAATTTTTTTTTACCAATCGTGATGTGAAATTTTTTTAGCGAGTCTTTGGATCTTGGTAAGAAACTGCTACAATGCACAAAGTAAAACGTGGTGGACAAATGGCACTGCTAGCATGTAACATTATGTACGTGAAAGAAAAAAGTTCTATACATCTTCCTGTTTCCTTTTCCTGTGTCTGCATGTTGAAACCGCCTTTATTTACCAAAAGAAGGCCGAGTGGGAGGAGGGGTGTGAAACTTTTAAAGGTCACACTGCTAAAGATTGTGTCCTAAGCGTTTCTTAAAGACTATGGATGAGCTGCTTTACATCAGAAGCGTTTCTTACTATCACATTTAGCCCCGGTGACTTTCTTGCACAGCTTAACCGCCATGCGGAAAAGCCAACTTTAACAGCTCGAGGCAAGGTGCGGTGGTCGTGGTTTGCGACGGGAAAAAAAAAAAAAGGAAATTCACTGGGGATATTTTGAGCGCGACAGAGAGCTCACCTGCATACAACCCAGTGCAGGGGAAGGGAAGTAGAGAGGGAGTGATAGGATAACGTAGAAAGAGAGAGAGAGAGAAAGGTATAAAGAGAGCTGTCAGTCCTACAAACACATATGAGCACAGGTGCACGTTCTCCCGTTTGTACTGAGGAGTTCCTGTAGAACATGCTTTAGTTGACTGCTGCGTAGTCAATTAAAACTGGATTTTTGTGCGCCGCCGAAACCACAACGCGCTAAGATGGCACGGGGCAGCGTTGTAGACATCTTACTCAGGGATCTTTAGTGTTGATCGAAACATCGGGTACGCACAGTAATTTTTCGCCTTCATCGTAAATTCAACGCAGCCTTGGCTGCCGGGAATCGAACCCGAGACATTTTACCCCCTGCAGCCATGAAAGACCATGCGAGATCTGAGCTATCTGGCGCTTGTTACTAAGGCGATATAAAGCCGCCGTGGGTTATTATTTAGAGAGTTGGCAATACCCAGGAATGAACAGCTTCGGGCTACACATACTTGCTTATACAAAACTCAAAAATAAAATAAAAAAAAATGACTCGGCCGGCCCGACCCAACATACGATATGTTGATCAACACCGTATCAACCGTATGTTGTGCACCAGCTGCCCGCGTAATTTCTGTTCCTGCCTCGATGAAAAGCTCAAACGCGTCGTAAACGACCCTGTGGGCAGCCATAATCTATTTCACGCCCATGACTACAGCGCAAACTTTGCCGTGACCGAAAAGGTACGTTGCCGTTCGTACGGAGTTCGCGTCAGCCCGCCACCAAGCAAGCTCGGGGAGCGTTTCTGACAACGCCTCATAGATGGCGCTATATGGGTAGTGCGTATAGCAATTTCCGGTGGGACTTCACTACGTAGTACATATACACCATTTTCCTTGCTAGAGGTGGGCGCCGCCATTTGCTTTTTCTGACCGGACCGCTAGCGCCGTCTATGAAGCGACCGCCGAAACCTCCGCGCTGGGCTGTTAAGTGGCCGTTCTTTCCGTGCGTCTGCTCGGTACCCGTGCATTACCGAGTGAACCGTAGTGGTTTGGCGTTAAGTTAGCGGTTGCAGTGCTTGTGTGTGTCTGTGTGTTCTGTTTTGTTTTCATCATCTGCGTACGGATTTTAGGTCCTAATGTGCTGCCAGAGTGGAAAATGCCGACTCCGGCTGTTGCAAGCAGTAGTAGCAGTGTGGTGGTGGTGCCGCTGGTGCTCCGCAGTTCCGCGATGCAAACGTTCCGGTATGGCACCGACTGACATTGAAATCGATATCGCGGAGTAAATACGTGTTTTCAATGCCACCGTGCTTGTTATGTTCACCGATTAGTCATGTTTACGGGAGCGCGGACGTCGAATGCGGAGCGCGCACAGCATATGTGGGTCACGGTGATCCGTGCTCGCGATGGACTTTCGACGAGGCGATTGCTACGCTGTTGACATTGCAATGCAATATAATCTTTCTTAACTTGACTTATGAAGGTTACTGACAAACGAAGTTACCTGGGCGGAAAAATAACACGACCGCCCAACCAGTCAACTTACTATTCGAAGGTTGAGCAGAAGGGTCAAAGTTCGGGCGAGTTAATATTGGTTGATCATGATTGACCTAACTCTGCGCAGCGCATGTGGCTTTTCGCTCGGAGCCCACCTTTGTAAAACCGCTGCTTGTACCACAAATGCTTTACGCGAGCAGCAGTAACTGTTTTGTAATTGTAATACTTTAGATGCCGTGCCAACGCGAAGCTTTTCCTTTGACCGGGTTGTGAACAGGTTGAGTTATTTTCCAAATGCAGCGTTCACGCGTATCTCCATTTGTGTTTCCACATTGGGCTGCCTGCTTATCCTGCTATCGACCAGCAGTGTGCGATGGAGAAAGTTATCTTTTCATATCGTTTGGCAGTGTAATGCGTTGGCCTGAAAAAAAGTAAACAAAACGCCGTGATTTTAAAGGTTAGATTAAATGAAAAGGGGATTGTTTAATGCCAATCGGCTGTAATGACAAACAATATATGGTATTTTAAATTGACTACAAGGAACCAGAAGTTATTGTAATGTTGTATTGTATCAGCGCTCGTGAAAGATCCCCAGGTAGTCAAAATTAACCCGGAGCCCTCCACTGCGGCGCGCCTCATCACCCATGAAGCGTTGGGGCGTTAAACACCATAATGAATCAATTAATCAATCAACCAATCAATCAATGCTGTATTGTAAAAGATAAAGTTGCTTCTAACATTTCAGGGGGTTCCGTTCCCTGTCGCAGCATTGCGTGTAATAAATGGATTTTGCTCCGCCTGCTTGCCGTCCAAGTGCACCCAACAAACCCTGGAGTTGGTCGTTGGTACAAAGTCGTTGCGATTTATCAACGGCATCCACCGATATCTCAACTCGGTGTACATTGGGAAGCGATGCAGCAAAAACACGCCGCGACCGCAGTGCATTTTCTCAAGGCGGTGTCGTGCACATGCGTGCTGTCAGCGACTGTTTCTCGCTTTCTCTGGTTGTTCAATAACCCACCACCGCGCAGTGCTGGCCAAGCGACGTTTGCGCCTTGAACGGCATCGCAGCATTGGCTAAAACAGTTGAAAGTTCCGCAAAAACTAAGCACACGGTGCGAAATACTCCTGAACTACGCAGCGGAGCACACCGCGCCGGGCGATTTTAACAGCCCAGCGCGCACAGGCAACGCTGGTCGGCCGCCGAGAGAACTGGTTTGAGAGTATTTTCCTCCTTTCCCGGCTGCTTATGGAAAATGGTGTATAGCATCGTCCTTTGAAGAAAGCAACCAGCAAGAAGGACACATTGCAGGAGCTTCCAAATAAAGCTGGGCTACTGATTCACTGTAGCTCGGCAGACGCGTCCTGTAGGTGATGGGCAGCATAGCTGAGCGAAGCGACTAAAACCTGACCGCAACACGGTCGTCGTTCAGTGCGCGTTGCAACACTTCACACAAGGATCGCACGGAGAACACTCAGTAGCAGTTTGAAGAAAGCAACCAGCAAGAAGGGCACATTGCAGGAGCTTCCAAATAAAGCTGGGCTACTGATTCACTGTAGCTCGTTAGACGCGTCCTGTTGGTGATATGCAGCACAGTTGAGCCACAGAACAAAGAGGGAGGCTGAGCGAAGCGACTAAAACCTGACCGCAACACGGACGTTGTTCAGTGCGCGTTGCACGTGTTGCCAGCGTAGCCGTGAGGGGCAGCGTTCAGCGTCGGTTGCGGTCAGGACAAAGCAGTGTTGCCAGCACGCGTTTGTACAGTATGCTGGCAACAACGTCCGTGTTCCAGTCAGGTTAGAGTGAACTAGAATAAAGGAGTGTCCCGAGCGGCGGCGCCGAGCCACTCCGGTTGGCGTCGACACCGCGAGGTGGCGCGACTGCGCCCTTTCGCAGCTGGTCAGGCGCAGTGAGACTGCGCGTCTGGCCTTGCACTGTTATGTTCTCGCGTTCTCTTTCGGTTTTCAAAGGCATTCAGAAGCTAAGCAAGATTCTAAACGACCAAACCTGATTTTTGCTTTACTTACTCCTGCTCCAGGTCGAGCACAAGAACTGTGGCCTCGATGAGGTGGTCCGTTCTGGTTGCAGGCACCTTAGTCCCGCTATCCGCGATTTTGATTCACCTCGAGCTTTATATCTGGCGCGGGCGCTTCTGAATGTCAATGAACTGTCACCTGTGTTCTCCGCAACACGCCGAATACTGCCTGACGAGGATAATTACTTACTTTTCGCGAACTGGCAGGTGTTCAGCATGGACCGTTAGGCCCTGCACAGGGCAGAGCATCGCGGTTCTAAAAACACGTCATTGCTCGTATAGCAGCATTTAAGAGCGACAAATTTTTTAGCCGAGGTGTTGCAGTCAACTCTGATGTATTATTTATTCGGCGCATGTGCGCAAATAAGCACGTTGACCCCCCCCCCCCCCCTCAATCTCCTAAAAGGAAGTTTAGACGCGCCGCATAGCACAAAAACGAAACTAACTTCTGCTTGCTTGCCAATATGCCATGGTATGGAGTCTTTACGATTTTTCAGAAATCAGAGGTGCTATCATGGCGAAAGGCAAATTATTTTGTAGTTGTTTCTTGTTATAATTACTAGAAAAAAAGAAAAGTACCTAACTAATGTTAACACTTACATTCAATGTTACATGTGTGTACAGCTAATGGCCCAGCTTCACCTTTTTTAAACGCGATTGTAATTTTTATAATATACATACAGTGAACGAAATAGAGCAGATTACGTTTCAGTGAGCTGTCACAGTTTCTTTCGCAATTTGGTCCAGTACTGCGGGCATTTACCTAGTTTAGCATACTTTGCAGATTGCCGTTTTTTTGCATTGCTTCTGCTGATGATTTTGAAGTAGAAGTGAATGCCGGTCGTGAGGTAAAACGCACCTCTGCCGCAACAGCCTTACAATATCACTGCACCCAAGTTCACACTGCTGCTTAGCCTTCACCACACTCAAAATGTAAAGGATGCTATCCCAATGAAGCTCATCAAGAAGACTGAAGCATTCAGTGAACGCGTTCTCCATGTTTAGCACAAACCTATGCAGAACGGCCTGCACACAAAGTGGAGCTCGCACACTGCAGCCTACGTATACGATTCTGTGAGGGGCTTGTCCTAATAGTGGCAAATACGTTTCCCCATCCAGTCAGGATGCATCTGTTATTTCCCACACAATTCGGCGCACAATGTGAATTCTGTACTCAACCAGGCACTCTATGACACATAATATGGGAGTGCGCCAAGAACCCAGACCTCCCACCTCCTTTTTCTTCCCCTACTCCTGAGCAGTGGGAGATACTGCTGTCGAGCTCCCTCCCTCAAGATCAACTTCTTCTGGTCGAGAGGGCCAGTCGAGCCGGACGGCACATGGTTACCTGAAATGAGGAACCACCCCACCTAAAAGCTCGATAAAAAAAGTTTTGTCTCTCTCTCTCCTGCCGGCGCAAATTGCGCTTGCACTTTTTTCGAACCTCTTCGTCTCTTGGGGCGGCAATCAAAGACGCCTTTGGAGCGCCCTGATAGCCGGCGTGACAGCCTGGGCAAAACAGTGCGCATAAGTCCTTCTTTTCGCCGTCTTCCTCACATGCTGGTCCTTGACGAAATGCACTCTCTCACTGTTTTGAAAAACACGGCAGAACCTCCGCACCAATTCAACCGAACGCACGTGCACCCACCGCCTTCCAAGTTCTACGTTTCGTCCGGTCTGATCGAGGGCTCCGGCGACAGCGCGGGCGCCCGGCGCGGCTGACCGGCTGCGAAATCGTGCACCAGCGCCACTAGCCACCCTAGCGGTGGTCGACGGCGCGCGGCACGCCGAAAGCATAGAGATAATATACTCCGAAAGCACCGCCGTCTCCG
The DNA here is from genome assembly GCF_048455015.1 of Haemaphysalis longicornis. Taxonomy (NCBI): domain Eukaryota; kingdom Metazoa; phylum Arthropoda; class Arachnida; order Ixodida; family Ixodidae; genus Haemaphysalis; species Haemaphysalis longicornis. The sequence goes on along the minus strand of NW_027526203.1, from coordinate 194,667,043 downwards.
CTCGCTCGGGCCACTCCCCTATTCTAGTTCACTCTAGTCAGGTTTTAGTCGCTTCGCGCAGGTGGCCGTCAGTAGCCGTTCCAAGCACTCAGCCAGTCAAAAACTAAAAATTTCCTCCATGCTAAAAATCCAGTCAAAAACTAAAAATCTCCGAAAAAAAGTAATCATCATCATCATTGCTTAGCGACTTTTAGTAGAGTGAACTAGCCAAGTATTCTAGTTCACTCTACTTTTAGGAAGCGTCCTGGCTCCTGGCCACGGTCCTGGCGACTTTGCCCCCCCAAAAGTTAACAGCACTGGGGCGGTATTCCCGTATTTTGTCCCTTTTGTGTCCCTTTCAAAAGTGTCCCTTTTGAGCGAGCCCTGATTGGCTAAAAGCGAACACCAGGATGTGACGCCATGCAAGCACGGCCAACGTTTTTAGATACTTTTTCAGTTCCGTATCTCCCCGCCGCGGCCATGGAGAGAAGGCGGCCGGCCGCGACTCTCGCCACCGCGGCGCTGCGGTTGCGAGTTGCGCTAGGAGAGCGAGCGTCGTCTGCTAGCGGGGAGCGTTCCGCTCGGCGTCTCCGGTCCTCGCCGCTTCTGGCTGCGTACTGCAAAAGAAATGACTGTTCTCGGACGTTGCTCATCATTTTGCTGCGGCCGTTGCAGTTCTAGATCTATTTGAAACGGACGGTATTATGCAAGAAGTCGTGTACCTATGCCCCGGGATTTGAAGCGGTGGCTAAAATATCATGAACGACAGCGTTTTACATGAACGTTCGCGTAGCAGTGGCTGTCAAGCGTGCGCACAAATTCTCTTGCCATGCCAATTGCGCAAATTTATTGCATCACGAATGATATTTTTTCACACGACTGTTGGAGCAGCTTCCCGTTTCGTAGACAACATAGGTGATATCGTGTCGCGCAACAACGCTCTTCAGGATTGTGTAGGGCCCGCTTTCTTTCGGGCCCAGTAAAAACGTTTGCCGACGCTGCCCCGGTTCTTCTTCGAGTGCTGCCGTTCTCCAGTTTGCTGGGAGCCTTATTGCCGCACTATTCTCGACTATCTGTGCAAAATCGGTGCATTGCTGGAGAACAGGTGCTTTAGAGAGCTTCTCTTGTCGCTCCTTGGGAAAGTGCTCTCCTTTTGTAATCACCTAGCTCTTGCGCAGAAGCATTCTTTCTCTTTTTCGGAGACCGCCGCCGAGTATGCTTGCTCAACAAGTTGCTGGGAAGGTTGGGAAAGTTAAGCCCCAACCACATGGAGCGATTTTGCGAGCGACTTGGGGCGCGACGCGACTAGCGACGAACTACTTTTCGCCGCGCACCAAGTCGCTCATCGAATCGCTCGGTTCTGGGCCGCCAGAAACAGTCGCTCGCCTCCCGGAAGTGGCCTCAGCGACTAGCCAATAGGAGAGCCCCTACGTAAGCACGCAACCTCCGGTTTTGAAAGAGAACGGGGGGAAGATCCACGCAGACGACGTTTGCGGTGCAGCGGCAAAGAAAGCTTTGCGTGGCAAAGCTTGAGTACACTCCATGGAGTACACGCTGAAGCAGAAGCAAGAAGGCTCCCGCTCACACTGGGTGAGACCCGTGTGGGAAAAACGACGTCAAGAAAGCGAATTCTTCACGGCGTTCATGTTGGAGCCGAGAAGCGAGGTGCAGAAGGAAAAGCGTGCGCTATCGCTACCCCAAACCAGTTTTAGAGATGTAATGAAGTGCAAAAAGCAAGGTAGAAAGGCGTAATACTTTTTAGTCATGCTTTTTATGACAAATGAACAAAAAAATGTTTGCAAACAACCACCGTACCAAGCGCGTGTGTGCGGCAACATTGAAATCGCCATCCTCAGTCGCTCGAGCAGTCGCTGTCATGTGGTTGCCTCGGCGAGCGACTTCGGTTTGGCGACTGCGGATCCTAGTCGCGTCGCTCGTCGCGTCGCTGGAAAAATCGCTCCATGTGGTTAGCGCTTTAACGGAAACTGCACTTTCCTTCAGTGCCCAGTAAGCCCGGCCGATCTCGACGACTTTACGTTAATGATCGCAATATCCTCTTCGAGAAAATGAAGTCCACATATCTTGCGCGTTTTGCTTATCTCTTTGTCCGCGCGGGGAATCGCTCTTTTCTATTTGGTGAAAAGCTATGGATCCGAAGACTGCGCTAAAAAGAGACACTCTGAGTGTTGCTTCTGTATCTGCTCGTACAGCCGGGTGCGGAGCACGTTGGCATTGCGGTAAGCCAGGCTCATCAAAGAAAACACAGCGTCTTGACGGAGTCACGAAATCCTCGATGAAATCGGCACTGTTCAATAGCGTCAAACTGAACGCACTGAAGGGGCAAGGTTCGCGCACAGGGGTCAAAAACAAACGCAAACAAAAGGAAGAAACTTGTAGAGACACGCAACTACGCCGAAACTTTGAGCATGCATATACGCACGCGCGTATATGCATGCTCTTCTGCAAAAGTGAACTCGGAAGAACCACACAAGTGGCAAACAATTTCGTTGTCTTCTGTTTATTGTAGCTGTTTGCTTTTAAGAATGTACACAATTACCGGATGTGTGCGCCCACCCACGCGCGCACACCAAACACGTGGAGCGCTTAACTAAGTGGTTTTCGCCTTCCTGCTCCAGTCGGAAGGAAAGCATAACGTAAACCGCATGTGAGCGCTGGGATGTCAGCGCGCAAGAAAAGCTCTGTGCGCTTGAACCTAGAACAGGCACAGAGAAGAATAATCGGCACAACATGAGAACGTCGACTTGCCGCAGAGCGCATGCAACGCCGTGCAAACGCAGCGCACGCACGAAAAAAAAAAAAAGAAGAATGGCAGAAAAATAAAAAAAAAAACGTGGCGTAACACGTTACGTAGAGTTGCTGGTCACGTGATTTTTATCGCTCTTGGATTCCTTCGCCCTCGTGAAAATTCCGGCCCTTCCGTAGCGTTCCGCTTCGGCATCTCGGGTTGTGATCTGGCTGCGTGCTCTCGGAAGTTGCTCAACATTTTCTTGCCGCGCGCGCGCTATTCTAGTTCGCGATTTATTTGAAACGGGTCGATTATGCAAGGAGATGTACGTACGCCCAGTGATTTTTAGCGGGGGCCAAAATACCAAGAACGACAGCATTTTAAATGAATTTTCGCGTAGCAGTAGCTGTCAAGTGCGCACGCGATTTCGCTTGAGATGCCAATAGCGCAAGTTCGTTGCAGCACGAATGATATTTCCTGATAACCATGCGCAGAAACTGCATGCTTTCTTTATGAAATACATCCGCGTATCCTTCGTAGTTTCAAAGAAATCAAATTGTTGCGCGGGTAAAGCTAACCCAAAATCCTTGAGATTTAGATTGTATGTTTTCTAGTTATATTGTGTTAGCATTAAGAATTTTTATTTTTGTTCATTTGTCTGTTTTGTTTCAATATTTTTTTAGCATGAGGCTACATTCCGTCCTCCTCTTGTACATTTTGTAAAGGGCATAAGCATGTGCGCACGACGCATGTGCCCAGCCTCCTCACAAGCATCACTGCTAAAGTGGGCTGGAAAATCCCGTACAGCCGACTGCGAGTTAAGCCAGTCGGCAGTGCACCAAGCCCAGCACAAGAAAGAAAACACAGCACGTTGACGGAGTCACGAAATGCTTTCACCCGCGGCCGCACTGTTCAATAGCGGGTCTATTCGTTTCACCTGCACCGCGTGAACCAGTTCAGGCGGTGCCGCACTTCGCCGTTCGTTTCAGCGGTGCAGCTCGCGGCACCTGAACCGCGCCGTTCGATTCACCGGTGGTGCCGACGGGTGCAGGACGGGTTCACGGCTTTGCCTGCACTCCCTGCCGAGGAGGTGCAGAAGCAGACGAAAAAAGTGCAGGGCTGGTTCCGCCGATGGCGGAACCCCACCGCTGTTACGGGGCAGTGTAGCGGGCGGAGGCGGCGGCGCATACGTACGCCGGCACCGCTGGTGGCGAACGGAGCGGCGGCGCTGCTGTCGTCCAATCTTCCGTTTCGCCCAATCTTCCGAACCGGCGTTTCGCAGCCTTGCTTGTGAATGTGAGCTACTACGGCTCACAAATGGCGCAGAAGCAACTCCTGAATCAGTGCTTCGCACCTATAGATGCAACATAGATCCAACACAGGGTACTCCCGAATCAAGCAAGCGCAGAAATTGTCGTTTAAAGCACCCGCTGACTCGGGGAGAAGAAGCGTATGGGAACGCAACCTGCGCAGAAGCGATAGGAGGCTCACGCCGGATTGTGCTATTTGTGAGTTACACTTTGAGAAGGAGTATGTTCATTGTCAAGGACTGTTCATCATATTAACGGCACAGAGGCGCGTATTGAGCGTGGGAGCCCGACCCTCGCACCGGGCGCTGTTCCAACGATTCTACCGAACGTTGCTCCATGTTTAAGTAAACGCTTGCCTTCAAAAAGAAACGACAAAAAGAGGAAACCCGAAGAGGATGTCCTGCCGTGAAAAAAAGGCACTACTGAGTTCTGCAGACGAGCATATGTTGACAAGCCGGCGACAAGTGACGGAGCCGCTGTGACAGGTGCGCCATTGAGAGGAGCGGCATTGCCCAACCAGTACGGGACTTTTCATGAGATGCAAGGTGCTCAGGGAGCGTGTTTTACGTCTTGCTCTCACTGGACGCCGGCACAGCTGTGACTGTAGAAGAGGCAGTATTTCTTACTGTAAACAGCGATGGTGTTACTCGCTCGAGAACGTTTGTACTACGGAAACTTGCAGCAGAAGCGGCAGTGGTTACGATGCGGGATGTAGAAGATGTATTAATCAAGCGGACGCACCGCACTTGTGTACAGGTGCAGCTACTGAAGCTTTAAACTGTTAACTAATAAGTGAACATGTTTCGTATCTATTTTCTGTAATTGTAATATGTATGTGAACATTTTTTTTACTATGCCATATCAGTACCATACACAACTTTCGTGATTATTGTGGTGTAAAATTGCGAACATCCTGTCTAAAACATGATTTTTGAATGGAGTAGTCACTTTGCTATTTGTTTCATTTTGCCTAGCATACTTTCTGTTTCAGTGTTTGTGTTGATTACTTTTTTCTGCCAAGCTCTTGAGAATAAAATGATTTTGTGGATTCATGCAAGACTAACTTCCTTATTCCGTGAATACATGCCCCACGCCCTCATGTGCATAATTGACGATTTTCTGCAGGTCTTACCACTAATTCTTCTGTGCTTTTATCCACGCAATGCTTGGATTCTCCAGGCTGACCTTAAAAATATGCAACAAACTGTGGGTGGCTTGCGTTGTAAGTGTTTCATTTGATGAAAGAATTAGAATTGCGGGGCTATTATTTCCTTCCAATTTTACTGCGTTTATTACGGCGGATGCAGCTTGGCGAGCTCGGCGCCGTGCACGTTTCAGCGAGCGTTGTGGCTCTCCGGTGGAGTTATATAATTTTTTCGTCGTTGTAACCAGAGAATATAAATAAAACTGTTGAAAACGGTAATTTTGGAGCGCGCGAAAGCATCGCACGGGCGCGCGCCGCCGTGCACCGCGAACGCTTCGCCCGCCCCATGGCCCGCCCGCTAGGAAGATTGGTTGACCGCAGCGCCGCCGCTACTGGCGACGTTGCGGGAGTCGCGCGGGGAGCGGCGGCCGCTGCACTGCCCCTTCTAGTACACTGTACCGCTGTGAACTGGTTCAAGAGGTGCAGGCTGAATCGAATAGACCCAGCATCTCAAACCGAATACACTGAAAACGGCAAGTTTCTCGCGCAAGGGCAAAGACAAACGCAAGCGAAAAGAAGAAACTTGTAGGGCAGACACGCAACTACACCGCGGCCGCAACTTTGAGCCCGCAGACCGGCCGCGCACGCCGTCAACGGTCAACGCTGCCGCCGGAGCCGCCGCCGCAGCCGCCGACACAGCGCAACTCGCGACGGGAGCGCCCTCTCAGCGCCTAGGGTAAAGTCGCTCCCGCTTCGGAAGGCGCAGTTCCGAAACTGAAAAAGTATCTATAAACGTTGAGCACGGCGGAGCTATGAGCCGTGGCTACTCGGAGCAGACGATTTGGAGCAGACGATTTTTCGTCGCCTTGTTGTTGGTTCGCTCGCGGAACAATGAACACATAAAAGATACTCTGATACGGTTTCAGTTCTTTAAAATGCGTTTGCAACAACAGTTACGGTATTTGAATAAAAGGCCCACTGCTTAACCGGAAGTACGTCACGATGAAAGGGACGCAAAAGGGACGTTTTCAAAACGCAGTGCCTATTCTGTGGACCAGTCCACAGGATAATGTTCAGCTTTATTCTGTGGACCAGACCACAGGATAATGTTCAGCTTTATTCCGTGGACCAGACCACATGATAATTGGTCTCTTTTTTTTGCCTGCTCAAAGCAGCTCCAAGCAGCTCCGTATTTTATTTGCCCATAGAAGATCTATGGCGGGAGCAGTTTTGGGCTCCTTGAAGCTGCTCAGAGCTGCTTTGAGCAGGCAAAAAAAAAAGGCAGCGTCTCCTGCCACGCGCGTGGCAGCAGCCACGCCCCCCTGGCAACGGCTGCTGCCACGCGTGACGTCATAATGACGTCATAACATTAATAATTGTCATTATTTTGTGTAGTGTAGTCCGAAATACACATTTTTTTTATTTGCAGTACAAAATAACGCACCACTGAACTGCTAAAACTTTTCTAAACAAACAATTTTTGTTCTTGCGGGAGCAGCCGGCGATGCTGCTGCTGCTGCCAGCTGCCGTATCGCGCACATGGAGTCGCGTATCCGAAAGCGTGACGAAGCTCAGATTTTCTCGGGCCGACGACGTAGATAAACCGGAGTTCATATTGTTAGAAGCACTATCTGAAAACGTGAGAAAGTTGCTTGTGATTATGTATTGCGTGGGGACCCAGCCAGCCTTTCCAGACCGCAGCAAAATAGCCGCTCTCGAGTAATGTTGACCTGTGACCGCTTGGTTCTGCTTGGTGTACGCCGATGGTACCTGCGTACAGTTTCAGCGTACGTGAGACGACATCGCACAGCCGACTGGCCTCGTTCGAACAAGCTACGTTCCACACAAGAAAAGACACCGTCCGAGCGTAATTCTGTGAACCTTCCGACGCATGTCGGCTCGGCGGCATCTGCTATCAACAGTTTGCACCACGGCAAGTCCAGAATGCTTAAATGGGCGACCTGAAATCGCGGTGTGTGTTCTCGAAATGAAGACAACTTAGCAGCGCCAAAAGATAATCAGAATGTACAGTGCCGAGGACGAAGGGTAGTGGCGGCAACCGTTTTTTACTAGGCACATGTGCGCATTACAATTACAGACAATTGCGCCGAGAATAGGAAAGGTAATCTTTGGTGTCCCCACACATGTACCGCGTACGTACCACTACAGTAGATCTCCTCTTCTGAAATATTAGCAAGGAACAATCGAAAATCGGGAAGTTCTTATTTTCTAGTGGGCGAAATTGTAGCTTAAAATTTGTTTTACACCCACGATACGTTTTATGAGCAGAAAAGTCTTGTGAGCATGCGCCACAAGGATCATAATTGCGTGATATTCAGCGCTTAAAAAGATTTCCTAGTAGAAACCAAATATTTCGTAGTAGGATACATGATTCTACAACAGTTTAGGACCTGCGACCTTCAAAAGGTAGACTAGCTAGACGCTTCATCTCATAGCCACTGCACTGGTATAACTTTCACGTCTCACTGTACCGTGGTGTACGCTATGTTGGCCAGACTTGACTGAGTCCCTCATGCAAAGGAAGTTAATTCAGGACACACACCCAGACGATAGGGTCAGAGAAGAGGCTGTAGAGACGGCAATAGGAAGGGTATACGCTTGGCCGGCCATCATGTCTAATACACCTACATGCACTCCAGCATATGAAAACCTATGGGTTCTGCACAGGCTCAATAAGCAACGTCAAAGAGAATCTTAAGATGTGCCTGGAACGTGAAAGCATCTACGGATTGTTTGTGTAAACAGGTATAAGCAGCGAGCATGCTGCAAATGTAATTGATAGGCAAACGTCAAGGCTATCATGGGGCGAATTTAACAAAAAGAAATGGTGCAAAAGATCCCAATTTTAAACTACATTGATGTTATATGTGCATGCACTATAAACACAGTCATCAGTATGTTAACTGTACGTAAACACTCAAGTGATATGATCAAACGGAACTAGAGGCCCCACTGCAATCGCCCAGTTATGTTTCTTTGCAGTGGAATAGGTCGGTATCTGTTAGTCGCACAAACAAGATTCTCTGATGGCATGGAGAAATAGCTGGAAAGTGGCTATGGAGCTCCAGCTGCTTTACACATTTTCTGTAATACCAGTTATTTGTTTGAAGTTTGCAATAAAATTGATCTCATTTGTTAGTCTTTTTAATTAATGAACGAAACTTTTCATGGCCACAAAACAGTGGTCGATAAACAAATGCTCACTTTCTTTGGTGGCTTGTAACGATTCACTAGAATTTCACATGGCCAACCCAAGGAATCCATGGCTCGTACACTGCAGGGTAGTGCTAGTCTCCAAAAACATTTGCCAGGACGACTGGAAACTAGTGCGGCCCACAGGCTCCATAGGTGGAAACCAGTAGCCCACCCACAGTGCCATAAAACAGCTAATGAATGGAGTGAGTCTCTGCTAAATATTAAGCAGGTTCAAAGGGTAGGTTCGCATTGATAGATTTTGTGCCATCGTTCACTGTGCGTAGATTAACTATTTAACGGGCACAATAGTCATTTTTGTTATTTCGGACAGTTGAAGGGTTGCCTAAATGTTCTTTAACAAAACAAAAAGTGAAAGCTCTCGGGGATTTTAAAAACATTGTTTAGCCTCTCCAGCAATTGTCCCAGCCTGAAGGAACTCAGCTGATAGTTTGTGCCGACTGTCGTCCTCGCTTGCTAGCTCCCTGACCAAGCACATGAATGCAGTGACTAAGAAAGATGGTGACCAAAGTGAGAAGAGAAGGTGGATCCCGTACAACAGCCCTTGATCATCTAAACACCAGAAAAAAGCGCTGATGACTCGCAGGCCACGACTAGGGCGTTAAAATACCTTTTGACATACATTTACAGGGCATTTACAACCTTTTATCAAAAAAATCTTGATTACACACAGTCCCTCCATGGAAGGGGTTTGTTTCTGACAAGGTCGTTGAAATTTGTTATTAGTGACAACATAAACTCATCATTGGTCCCTTTCATTCAGCACACTTACGGGCTTCGTTTTAAAAACCCTGCTGTTTCTATTTCACGTATAAATGAACTGCTTATGCAATATTCTCTTATTTACCTATGTTCGAAGTAAACTGTGTTATACCGTAGAATGTGATGTGCCGAGTGCATGCAGGTGTAACATTCTTCAATGGGACATGTAGAACATGAAGCTCAGTGCTGATAAACTTAAATCAGGGAAAATAAAGCTTCCCATGTTGCTTCTTTATTTTTGTAACTATTCTCTCTACCAAATACCTTGGTGGTAAACTCAACTAAGCTCGCCTTTTCCCTAGGCCTTTATAATTGTTTTGCTCTGCAATTATACATTCTCAGCTGGAGCATGCCTGCTGAATTCAGGCCCCAACCACGCTTTACTATTTCTCAATTGCAGCTGTATGAAATGTTGCTCTTTAGGTTTTGCCAATGATTTCCAACAGGCCATTTAATTGGTGTCAGAACCATTTCATACCTTTAATTGCTATTTATAGCAAACAGTATTATATCATTTTTCATAACACATTTTGTTGTAACCTCATTCAATGATTTTGTTACCCCGCCAGCCTGGTTCATAAATCTTTGCGTGAACATGCCCGTCTTGCAGCTAATCTGCATTAACAGACACCACACATTTTGGCTTTCCAGCGTAGCTTTGGTGTCCGCAAAAAGGAATATTTTTCTTGGCTCCTCTGCAGCGCTTTGTAGAAAAAGATCACTTGCTGGTTTCGCTTTCCCGCAGGGCTCTAGTGTAGTGCAAGAAAGTATCGCGTGCTTATTCCTTTTTTGTTGAGGTTTTAATGCTGTGCATCTTCCAGAAGAACCCTGGCATTTTGTTTAGAAACGGAACTTCACAGCACAAACAGTGCAGAGAAAGTAGAGCTACTCACTTTTTGCATAGACACGGAAGTTTGGCAGATCACTTGTCATTGACAAGCAAGTGTTTGATTTCTGGCTTAAGGTGCAACGCTGGGATAGTTTACTAGCTGGGGGAAAAAAACACAGCACTGATAAACGGTACTGAAGTACTAGGAAAGGTGCTGTGATCAACATGGTTTCCATGTGTTGGCAGCTTTTTGGTCCAGTGTTTTTCATGAATATTTGCCAGGGGGCCTTAACATGGCCTGCTTTTGTGTAACAAAAATGTCAACAGTGAAGCACTTATCAATGCTCACATGCTGCTCATTGATACCAGAGCAAAAGTACGTTCAGCAGTCATTTTATTGTTAAAGCCACCCATGATCCATACACCTTCCAGCTGTACTGCAACTTTCACAAACACCGACAGACATTCACATCTACGCACGTGGCCTTGGCTCCAGTTCTTGCACAAGGAATTAAAAAGTACTCTTGGGAGTGGGCAATGTCACGCTCGACACCAACCATTACCCCGAAGTTGTACTTGATGAACTATTTTTTACGCCTGTTGGCTTAAAGGATTGTTTAAGTGCCCTTTTTGTGGAAGAAAAAGAAACAGCTAATGGGCACACAACACACAACCTGTGAATGTGTTTTCTAGCAGCTGGCTTCTGACGAGACTTGCATCATTGTTGGGACATTTTATAAAGCCCCTTACCACTAAGTAAATTCACTTGAGCAATTTTCCAAAACAGTTTACACAGTGCGGAGTTAAAAAGCAATAGAATGTGAAACGTCCCCTCACAATTGGAAACTCTTCCTGTTCACTACCCCAAAGGCTTTGACAGTAGACGCTTAAGCACGCTTCACCAGTTGCGAATACAAGCATTAGTGTCAAGTTGAACTCCGCAGAGTGCTTGGGATGGGCATATAGATGTCACAGCCACTTGGAATTTGTGCAAAGACTGCAAGCCTCCGAGATAAGCTCTCATCATCATTAGCCCATCCTGCTGAGAGTGAATGAAAGTATTGTGCCTGGTTATGTTCAATTCCAACCAAGCCAAACACAAGAGTAAAGAAGGAACGAGCCTATCAAAATACATACTCAAAGCAGATGCAGGAGGAAGTTCTGTTGCCTAACCAGGTTAGAGGAGGCGAAAGGTACTGGAGCGAAGGAAAGGGAAATAAGAGCCAAGCAGTAATTTTAAGCCTTGCCTATCATTCCATTAAGACTTCCTAAGTTGAAAGCACAATGGTACTAAGCAACAAATCTGAGCATAGATGAACAATAACTGAATTTTCACTTGTTAACCTTATGCACACGACTTTTAAAGGACTATTAGCAGAAGTTCCAAACTTGGCTCACACGGCGATCTTATCGGCTGCACTTCTCCCATGCTTGCACAGTTGGAGCTTGAGCCTCCTTGCACAAGAAGCCAGCCAGTCAGCGAATGGTTTCAGTGGTATCTTGAATAGATATATCTTTGGACGGGCAGTTGGGCTCCACCCACGGAAGTGCAACTGCGCTCCCTGCACGGATTCTGCAGCGCTACGTGCACAGATCGTTTCTGTGGAATAGTCAGGATACATTTCTCGGCGACAGTACTACTGCCCCGGGGGAAAAATTGCAGAAGCTACATGCGAGATCGGATTGCGTTCGATGATGCCGTGCGCTACCTGACGACACTCGATTCGTGCACACGCTGACACTACGTCGCTCGCTACGGCGCGACGCGATGGAAAATACTGATCCCTACGTTTTATAATGACATAAAAAATTGAGCCACCACTCCAGAATCAGAACACAAGGCTTGGCATGGAAGAAGCGAGGCACAAGTAGACAACAAATGCAGGCGCGTAAAGCAAATAGCGCGCGAACTGCAAAACAACGTGAAGCTTACGCGATGGAAAATACTGATCCCTACGTTTTATAATTGAGCCACCACTCCAGAATCAGAACACAAGGCTTGGCATGGAAGAAGCGAGGCACAAGTAGACAACAAATGCAGGCGCGTAAAGCAAATAGCACGCGAACTGCAAAACAACGTGAAGCTTACAAAATATTAAACGACAACAGTACAGTTCTAGGAGCGTGTAAAAAGCGGGGCGAAGCAGCGTGCAGAAAACAATGCGTTAGGCTTACCAAGACGTGCAACAGCAAGTTCACAAAAAATACCCAATCTAAATAATTACAAGCACACCTCCCAACAAGAAAAAAGCGCCGCGAGGCAGCCGCTGTACAGGGAGATAAGGACGTAACGATGCGTCAGGCCTGCCATTCGAACCACGGGCGGAGAACATCGGGACACAAGACGCGAACACCCGGCTGCCGTCGTCAACACAAAAAAGTGGCATGATCAAATGACGTAAATATGACGTTTGTTTTGTGACGTCACAGGAAGTCACGTGATTACAGTCACGTGATTACTTTAGCTTGACGTCACTTCTGCGTGGCAGCAGCTGTTGCCAGGGGGGCGCAGCTCGTGCCACGCGCGTGGCAGGAGACTTAACCAAAAAAAAAAGAGACCTAAGGTGTCTTCGATTTTACTGCACTCGCTGCACTCATTCAGGTAGTGCAGCACTCGTCTCTTCGATTTTCGAGTGCAGCGCGCGGCGCCTGCACTTTTCTCTTCGATTTACCGACGGTGCAGGGAGTGCAGGATGAGTTCACGCTTTCCCTGCACCTCCCAGGGAGGAGGTGCAGAAGCAGACGACAAAAGTGCAGGACCGGTTCTGCAGTGGCGGCGCCTGCGCTGAACTGGCTGAACTCATCCTGAACTCATGCAGAAACTGCAGGCCAAATCGAAGAGACCTCTAATGTTCAGCTTTGTTCTGTGGACCAAGATTGCCAAAATCGTGGTAGAGTAGGCCACGTTTTGTAGGTGGTTGGTCTACAAACATTTGCGGGTGGCAGGCCAACTTAGCGTTTTCTGCGTGGTTTGTCCACAGGTTCGTGATCTGGTCTACAAAAAACCTAGGCTATGAACCTAGTAACACATATTTTTGATGCCGATTTTTAACGTACCGCAACATTTTTTTTATCAAGCCTGCCCCAAGTCAACTGAAGCCATGCCAAGCTTGTTGCTGGCGCGGGACAAATACGGCGCAAACTGAGCGTCCTGTAGCGTTAAAACGGTCGGCATCATGTCATCGGGAGTTGAAGACGTTTCTTTGCCCGCCTAATTTTTGTAAACGTGAACTCGGCCGCATTTCGCCGCATCGTGGTGTGGAACGTAGGGCTCGCCGCTTCGGACGTCTATTGATTTCGTGTGTTCTGTTATGCTGTGTACCAAATGCCTGACGACGACATTACGCTACCTGCATCGCTTGCTGTGCGTAAAGGGGAATGCTGTTCTGATTAACGGAGATGAAACAGTCGGGGGGGGGGGGGGGGGGGGGGGGGGTAGAGGTATACAGCTTTGCTGTAAAAGACTCTTGTCTTCGAAGCACGAAGCGTTCTAGTTCGAGGCGTAAACGAGTCTCGGTGTTTTTCTTTTTTTCTTTTTTTTACTACGCTTTTTTTTTCTTTATTGCACATTGAACAAACAGTCGCGTCAATGACTACGACGCTGGTTTAAAACACATCAGTGTCAGTTTAAAACCCGCTCACCGAACTTTGGTGGGCGAAAACTATCATACACATCGAAAGAAGACAATTCTTCAAAATTGGTAACCACGTAAGCTCCGGGCGCTGCATAATAATTACGCGTTACGAAGCGCTCTAGCGCGAGGCGTAAACGAGTGTCCGGGTGTTGTAGTACCGTGACATGAGACGACGATTACGACGACGGGAGATGCCAACAGCCCCAGCCCCTAAGCGGCTTGGCCCCTAAAAAGAAGTAGGTGCTGTCAGAAGTAATTGGAGCACGGGAGCTGTGGCCGAACCACAGAGGAACGCCGTGTAGCTGCACCGGCGGTAAACGAAAGGAGCAGAACACGCATGCGCGCCTGCCGACGGTGATAGCATTAAGAAATTTTCGGTTTTTCTTCATTAAGCTGCTTGGTTTAATAATAGCTTTTTGGCAAGAGATTTCCTCCTCCTCCTCCTTACAGTTGTTCATTTCGTAAAGGACATAAGCATGTACCCCATTCACGATGCATGTGCTCAGCCATCTCACAAGCATCAGCTGCTTAAGTGGGCTGGGAAATTATATGTACTGTTCCTGTAAATAAAGATTCCTATTATTATTATCCGCTTGTACAGCCGGCTGTGAGGTAGGTCGGTGCGCCAAGACAGCACATGAAAGAAAACAGCGTGTTGACGGAGTCACGAAACGTTTCGTTCGCGGCCGTACAACCGAATGCACTGAAGAGGCAAGGTTCTCGCACAATGGTAAAGACAAACGCAAGCGAAAAGAAGCAACTTGTAGAGCAGACACGCAACTACGCACCGCAACTTAGAGCTCAGCGGACCGGCGCACGCCGTCAACGCTGCCGCCTAAAGTCCCTCCAACTCGCGACCAGAAGGAAGGAAGGAAGTAAACTTTATTCTCCTGAGCACCCTTATACCCCTGTCAAACGTGCCTATTTAAGTGCACTTACACGGAGTGCACTTGGATAAAATGTCATTCGGGAGCAGCTAAACGGCAAACGCGAATGACACTTTACAAGGAACGCACTTTAAGCTGAGTGTGGTCTCCAAACACACTTTACCGGGGCCAGCTCGCCGAGTGAGTAATCTCGTGAACAGAAGTCCGAAAATCGGAAAAATTAACGTAAAACCGCGAGCGTTTAGATGATAATAAGTAACGTTAAAAGTTAATTATAGATATATTGCTTATTTACTTTTACAAAAATTGAAGCAGCGACGAAAAATAAGAAAATAACCTCTCTCTCAACAACGTGCCAGCGCCGCCTGGTGGGTGTTTTGCTCCATGGCAGCCGTTCTCTGCGGCGTTCTCGTAGGTGGTTTCTTGTGGCCCTGTGATTGTGTTCGTGTTTCAGCCTATTTCCGTTGTATTCAACGCTTTCAGATAATTTCCCCCGAACAATAATGCAGCTGTCATTCACTGCGCAGTGAATAACAGTGAAGATAAAAGCGCCGGTGTTCAGTCGCCGTCCCGACTCTGTTTTTGTGGTCTTGTGCGATGCGCCGATTGCGATTTTAAACAATTCAAACACAACGAATTGTTTACAATATTCCTCACCTGATAAAGAGGGGGGATTTCAAGTAATTTTGCGTAATATTTACGCCAGCTATCGTCACTGACATCACGGCCAAGGGCACTTTATTTCGTCGTTTAGCAGAGAGAGAGAGAAGTGATTGGATGGAAGAAAGGAAAGGAAAGTGCACTGGGGATATTATTGAGCTCAGTAGGGAGCTCACCTGCATACAACCCAGTGCGGTGGGGAAGGGAAGATGGGATAAAAGACTTGGGAGGAGGCTAGGGGTGGAATAGAAAAGGTGTGAGAGAGAAAGACAGGAAGAAAGGAGAGAGAGAGAGAAAGAGAGAAGAAAAAAAAAAAGAAAAGAGGGGGGGGGGGCACTACATAAGCGTCAGCGGCACAAGTGTTCGTTGAGTAGCCTCAGCTACAGGCGCTGGGTTAGTCCAGTGGCCTCGAGAAATGCCAGGAGGTGTCGGAACACTTCACGACGGGAGCTGGCAGGACCCGTCGGGAACAGCAGGTCCTGCAGGTTTTGTCTGGGCCGTCCGAGACGCTGGAGTGCAGCCTGCAGCACTGCTCTGTGTGCTGCGTGCTCGGGGCAGGACAGGAGCAGGTGCTCCAGCGTCTCGGGTTCGGGGCAGTCGGCACAGGCGGGGGAGGCGCGTCGTCCTTGGTGGTGCAGCAGGGCCGCCACCTCGCAACAGTTGAGGCGCATCCGGAGCAGCAGGCTCCGGACGTCCCTGGTGAGGCGCCCTGGCAGAACGGGCGGGGCCTGGCCAGACACTACTCGGGGGTCCGGGTGTCTGGTCAGGGCCATTCGGGCCAGGATTTGGCGTGGGGCATCAAACGCAGTCACGTCCTGGGAGGCAGGGGTACCTGGCTGGTGGGCACCCTTGGCCAGAGCGTCGGCCGCCTCATTGCCCGGGATGCCCATGTGGGCCGGCAGCCAGTGTAGCTGCACAGTGCAGCCACGGGACGCCACCGCATGCAGTTTGGCCACCAGCGACCGCTCCACGTGCCCACTGGAGCTGCCCGGTTGGTCAGCCGACTGCAGCCGCAGGAGGGCTGGCCGGGAGTCCGTGAGGACGAGGGCCTTGCAGTCTGGGCCTGCCCGCTCGAGCAGCAGGTCCGCAGCCAGGTGCAGGCCGGCCAGCTCCGCGGTGGTGGACGAGGCAGGGAAGGGCAGGCGTCGTTTAGCAGCGCGCAGCCTAAGTGTCACTTGGGAAGCCCGAGTGCACTCGGCGGAAGTGCACTTAAATAGGCACGTTTGACAGGGGTATTAGTCCAGGGCGCGCCCACCCGGGAAGGCCCAGTCGGCGCAGTTCTGAACCTGAGAGAGAGAAGTCATTTGGTGGAAGAAGGGAAAGGAAAGTGCACTGGGGATATAGTGCCTGGAATATACTGGGGATATTGAGCTCAGTAGGGAGCTCACCTGCATACAACCACAGAACAATACAACCCAGTGCGGTGGGGAGGGGAAGAGGGGATAAATAAATGACTTGGGAGGAGGTTAGGGGTGGAATAGAAAAGGTGTGAAAGAGAAAGACAGGAAGAAAAGAGAAAAAAAACTGAAATAAACGTTGCACGACACGACCGCGCCGAACAGCACCGCCAGGCGCCGCCTCAAATGGTCCACAAAATAATGCTGAGCATTATCCTGTGGTCTGGTCCACAGAATAAAGCTGGACACTATCCTGTGGTCTGGTCCACAGAATAGGCACTGCGCGAAACTCGATGGGGCCGTAGTGTATATTGTTAGTATGAAAATATATGGTTGATAAAAAAAAAATGGCCCTCGGTGTACTTAGCTGAAGGCTGTCAGGTATAAGGCATCCCGCTGTCCGTGGATTCCGCGTAGAAATACTCCCCAAATACTCATTCCACATGACAGCCTTTCCACTGCAGTTTTCCGCCAGAACAGTTTTGTCCTCGGCCGCCCTCCGCCACCTCTTCTCCACCCTCCAGAGCTCCATACGGACCGTCTCTCGCCAGCCGCCATCCGAGGCCTCGGTAAGGCGCTCTGGGGTCACGTCGTAGCGCTCGAACCGTCGTCCCGTCAGCGCAGTCCATGCATGCAGGCGTGGTATTAAAGCCCCCCGTCTCAAATGCCCCGCGAACAATAATCCCGCGCCATAATCCCCGCGTGCCAAAGGGCCCGCCGCCAGTTTGACCCGATTCATTTTCCCGTGGCGGTACGAGCAAATGTCATGTTTTGGTGCATGTATGCTTTAGAAATAGATTATGTTCCGACGACCATCTCAAGAAAGAGGTAGAGCGGGTTTTTGTTCCTCACATTTTCTTGCTTTTAGCAGCAACACGGAATAAATAAATACAGGGAGTAAACCGAGCTTGCAAGGGAAGAGGAAGGAAGGGAGCTGTCTTCCAAGTCGCCTTAAGCCCGTTCTACATGGAGCGAATTTCGCCTGCGAATCCGCTGGAACGAACATTCGCACTTGCGAAGTTCGCAATGCCTGGAATTGTCGTCTACATGGGGCCTGCGAACGCCGCGATTTTCGCATTTCAGATGCGCCCTGTTAGCAGACTGAATTAAGTTTGCCACCAGCAAAGGTTGTTGTGATTTTAACCATAGAGTTTCATATTAGTATGAAACTCTATGATTTTAACAAGGGTGGTTTCATTTTACTTTCTTGGCAAGTTGTTTCTGCCTGGTTTGCGGTAAATATAAGTTTATTTACGGTTTTATATAACAATCGCCAATTCTTTATCAATATACGCACACACAGCAGAGAAGACAAACGTTTTGGTGTGCCCGCGCTTTTGTCGCGCTCATACAAGCAACGCCATCTGGTTTCCAAGCGTGCAAGTGGTGCCGAGCTGTGCTCCTATTGGCCGCAGGTCCGGCCCCTCTACGCCGCGCACGCCGCACGAGCGGCGTTTGCTCGACCGCTTCAAATGTTTGGCACTCCGCCGCAGCAACGAAATAAGGTGGTTTTGCCGCACGAGCGGCGCCGCATCAGCGAATTCGCAGGCGAAATCGCTCCATGTAGTACGGGCTTTAATCGCGTGGTTATCGAAACGTCACGTCTCAACCCCCTTTCCCCT